>NC_134485.1:69575004-69640004 GCF_040206685.1 Ascaphus truei | reverse complement strand
GGACCGCACTTCATGCAAAGTAAGGGAAGAAACCACCGCAGTCTCTTGAGCTCCCGTCGTCACGGCCGCTCTTCGCTGCATGATGACGTCACCTCTACGCGTTTCGTGTCATATGACGCTTCTTCAGGAGGTATGACTATCCACTCCCATAGCTGCTCTTAAATAGCAAGACAGACAATTCCTCTGCCAATGGGAGCTGCCGTAAGGGTGTTACCACTTCCAATCAATGTCTACAATCACCTGGTATTACTACTATAAACAATTATTGCCTATTGAAATTATTCCTCTATTAGAAATTAACCCGTGATGATAATAATAAAATGAATATGTGTGTGTATGTTACCATATATCCTATTAAATAAATACATAATTTTAATAAATAATATTAGGGCATACTGGCAAATTGTTTTATAATACATAATAACCACATAAAATACAAAAGTCATAGACTAATTACAGACTAAAAACAATACATAATCATGAACAAGACAAAACCTCACAAATTGAAACAGCTGTTAAAACATAAATACATTAAAAAAGAATGAATCTTGCAAAAAGATATACAAGAAAATTAATAAGGAAAAAAATGAATGAAATGCTAGGAAAGGCACACCAAGTATATAGGACATATAAAGAGCAGATATAGATGTTTATACTTATTTATTTACGGGGAGCAATTATTTAATTTCATTTAAGAAATGGGGTCAGTTCTACTAGCTCATTGAGCCCCCGTGGTGATTTGCTCCCCAAAGTAAATATCCAGAATTGCTCTCTTTGCAAGAGTTTTAGATCTCGATCTCCCCTTCTGGGGTCTCTTGTCACTACTTCAATCCCCCTAAAATGTAATCCATTGCTTTTGCCTTGGTGATGGGTTAAAAAATGTTGGGATAGATGTAAGCTGTGGTAACATCTGACCATATCCCAGGACTTTTTAACACCATTAGACCTATGTGCTTCAATTTAGGGTAATACTCAGCAACTGTGAGAGTGTGGGTTCATGTAAACCCTTATTTTATGTAATGTTTTGAAGCATGTAATTTTTAAGGTTACTATAAAGGTTATTATCTTTATCAATTGCGTTTTTTTCCTTTTTGCGCTTTCTTTTTGTTTTCATGATGTCAACAATACCTTTAGATAACATCATATTTAGACCTAAAATCGATAGACTTAAAGTACAGATATAGCTCGACATATCTTCCCTGGAGCCAAGGAAAGAAAGTACATTTCCCGCACCACTCGAGTTTGGGCTGCTTCATTCTTTGCGGTACACAGCTTTCCCCCCGTGTCCAGGCATTGCCACAGACACTTAACCAAGGCAATTCCTGACTGTGGGAAAAGTGAGTCATGCTACATCTAAACTATAACTGTATTTTTATTATTGGAAGTAATAGTAGTAATAATAATAACAACACATTTTAATATTATTGTTATTATAATATGTTCTCTGCACCACACAAAATGAAATACAACAATGGTTAAGAAAGGAAACAAAAATGTTATGATAAGGATTATTATTCAATGCATCCATTTAACTTAGGTCGCTGCCCTAGAGAGCTTGCAATCAAAGATAAATGTATATGAGGTACAGTACAATATACGTGTGAGCAAACATGTTTTAGGAGTGCAAGTATTAGAAGAGAAGCTTTATGGTCCTTATTCAATATGATGCTAATGTCTCTTCCCAGTGCTGGATAAGACACTAGCTTCAGTCAAAGAAAAGGGACTAACATTTTCTCCAACACCAGGAGGTGTCTACACAGCATATTTAATAATACCTATCTACAGTGGTTGACAAATCACCAAAAAATCTACTCGCCACACAAAAAAATCTACTCGCCACCTAGTACCAAACGTGTGCTGCTTGGGCCAATATTTATTCGCCCCGGGGGTTAAATCCACTCGCCCGGGGCGAGCAAATGTATAGGTTTGTCAAACACTGCCTATCTATATCATTTCCAGTCGATATTACTCTTCTCCTGTTTTGCACTACCCTCTCTCTCAAAGGGACACATGCATTTGGTGCCGGTACAGGTTATAGTTACTGTACAGTAGATTAATAAAATAGAACGAAATAAAATGGGGAAAGTGCAGCCAGTGTACCGGACAGCTAGGAACAGAAGGTGTAAAAATGATGGAATTACTTTGCTGATGGAATGAAAGGCTTCATAACGCCTGAAGTGTCCTTTGGTGTATTCTGTCATAAGGGCTGGCACTCTAAGGCGGGGGCCATGGTGCCGCAGACCGTACGGAGGCGTCTGCACGCTGAGTGATCGGACTGCCTTAAGGCAGTGATTGCGTTCATGCGGCGTGCGTGTGGCACGGCGTGTCTCCACTGGCCACAAAACGCACCCGTTTCACGCGGGTGACATCATGGCCGCACACGCCTCTGCATGGGCGAAGGCACCATGGCCCCAGTCTAAGGGCCCTATTTTGTGCAGAGTACGTCATGCATTAAAAGTATGTTTTCTAGGAGGAGATCGTGTTCACCAATCCAATGGAGCGGTGAGTCTGATGGGTATAGAAGTGGATCATCCTCTACTTTCCTCCATGTTGTGGAGGGGGCCTACCTGTGACCACGTGATTGCTACATCAACCGATCACATGGTTGACTACCATAGGTTTTATGCCGGGCCGGATTAAGACCTTTAGAGGCCCTAAGCACTGAAAAGGTTATGTGGCCCCCATATATAATTTAAAATAAAAATAATACTAAACCGTAAAATATAATTGTATTTATTGAAATTACATAAAACTTACATGTATGCTGAAATTAAAATAGCTTTTTTACAATTTCAATAAAAACTGCTTCATTTTTGATTTACCAAAAATGTATACAGAATACATAAATATTTGGTATTATTACCTACTTTTTTTAAGTTACTAATAAAACAGTATAATACTTACATTTGCTTTGAAAATAGTTGCAGTATTGAAAATTAGACAAACGTTTTGTACATATATATACTGCTGCGGCCGAGTTTATTCGAGCATTTGCCCATTCTCGGCCGCAGCAGTTACCTGGCGCGCGCCGGAGGGTGCCGGGCGCGCGCCGAAGCAGAGGAGGAGAGGCCCGCCGATCGCGGCTTCCCCCTCTCCTCTCCGGGTCCGCCGGGTCCCCCGGAACCCCCTGCCGCCGTCCCCCACATCGCGGGACACCAGGGCTCCCTCGGGGGCGCAGGCACCCGATGACGCGTGACCGCGCATCGGAGACGCGCGGCACGCCGAGGGGCTGCCACTTGCAAGCCGGGAAATCTCCCGGCTTGCGGTACTGGCCACACTGCAATAAAGTGTGTCGCCAGTGTACTGAATTTTGAAACAAATTTGAAACAACCAAAAAACATATACATTTGAAACAAATTCTTAGTATAGGGATTCTAACCTTTCTATGGCTTGCGTTGCCCAAAACATACCAAAATGAGATTAAGGGCCTCATGCTATAAGCAGCGATAAGTTCCTTCTCGCCAGTTTATCACCAAAAAAGCCTACAGCGATTCAGTAAGCCCCGATAAGCTGGCGAAAAGAGCAAAAATCGCCGTTTTTTTTGCTGTGAAAAAAATCCCCGCCAAACACGTGGCGATAAGCCACTTATTGCCACTTTCTCAAACATGCTCAATTCTAGTAGCCCAGATCAGTTTATCGAGGCTAATTGCCGCTCTAGAATGGAGATTTCCTCTCCAAATCGTCCCGCCACAAAAAGTTGACAAGAAGGTAGTGGGAAGCTGCCGAGAAGCAGCAAGACGGCACTTAGAAAAAAAATGCATTTTTCCTGCATCGTATTGATGCCAGGAGACTCCAGAGATGATATCCATTAATATCAGCACCGGAGACCCCCGCATGAATCAGATACATTAAAAATGCATTTATAGGCAACTTTATTACCTTAGCGGCTAACCGCTAAGGCAATGAAGGGGTTAACAACCAGTGCCATGCTTATTGTGGGTAGCGGGGGTTGGTGAAGGTGGAATTTGGCCCTTGGTGGGTGTTTAGGCCTTGTGGGGGGCTTGTGGGTGGACTTAACCCCTTCACAAGGTGCACCTTGTCTTCCCACACTGTGAGAGTGTGTAGAAGGACTGCCAGCTAGCAGACATCCACCAGCACCCACAGGGTTTTCATCAACAGCCAGAACTTTCACTGGTCGTTACAGCCATATTATTACTGTGCTACTTTGAGCATTTTTCCTGTGCTGTTGTTCTCTATTGCCTGCCAGTAAGTGAGCACTTATTAAGCTTTATTAAGGTGTGCACCAAGGATACTTTGGAACTCTTACCTTATGGTCTGTGAGACTCTCACTGATCTTTAACCAGGAGCTGCATTTGTTTCCTTACCCTTTCCCTTTGGGGATGAACTTTATTTTTGCTTTTTGCACTGTATTATAGGGAGGTTTAACAGGATCTGGAAGTCAAAGAATTTTGTTACCTGTCCTTGATCTTCATGGTGGATGGATTCAATACATTTGTTTTGAAGTAACGTTACATCGCCTGTGATTATAAACGCGGCCTTAGCGGTTGGTAACGAGTTTGGTGCACATGCATCAAGTGCAAAACAAAAGAATGGTTTCATTTGGGGAAGAGTCATGTTGACAGATACATCATATAGATAAGCATTATTCAAAAGCTGTGAAGACACTTCCGGAGGCTGGAATGTTTTTTTTTAGTACTTTTCATTTGAATGAAGCTAAAAGCTAATATTTTATCCAGCATTGGGAACCCCCTTTACTATCATATTGAATAAGGACCATAAAACTAAATTGATTTGTATGCACATCCAGTCATGTTAGTTTGCTCATATTAACAAATCATTACAAAATGGCTCTACGACACAGAGATTAACTGAAAGAAAAAGAAAAATAAAAGATAACAAAAATGACCAGTATTAGAGCATGTGTACAGTACCTGAAGGTGAAAATGACAGAAATAGATGAAACTTTCAGGGAGAGAAATAAACTTCAGCAGACAGCAAGACTCCTATTTTTCATTAAGCACTGCTTGTTTTCAATATGTCATGCACTGTATGTCAATTCCACCTCTGCAAAATTACACTAATATGATGCACAAAAATAATTTGTGTATTCTTCAACAATATTTCAGTTCTTTATTACACCTTATTTTTAAGAATTTGGTTACACAATTTAAAAAACTGTAGACATAAAAGGCAAAGAATACATTGAAATATCTTACTTACTTCATGACATGTACAAAATGGGTAAGGTCTGTATATACATGCATATTAACTATAAGTTGGTGATGTTAATGGATTATGCTGCATTTTTTCATATTAACCATGTCTCTAATGAGTTTATACATATTAACAAATAGATTTGCATATTTATAAGCTTATTACATCCCTCTGGCAGATTTTACCATTTTTTTGCCAATTGTTTTGTACATATGAAGGCATTTTAAATTAATACAATATTGTACTATGTTTAAAAATTGCTGTTATGGTTTGCAATAGGGATACTGTTAGAACACACTAAACAATTACCAAAACAATTGTTTCAGAAGAAGAACATCATTTAATAGAATGCTGTGTACATTTATTTTTCAAAGAGAAGATAAAATACTCAGTTTTGCTAAATGTTTTTGTCTTTAGATTGACAATTTCAATTTCAATTGCAGACAATATCCTAACAATTAATATTGCTTATTTTGCAATAGCTTGTGTAGCAGGGTCCCCCCCCCCACTTCTTACCTCCTGGGGGTGAATAAGCTCAGTCGCTCGGGAGAAGCAGTGAAGTTGCGTTGACCATGTTGTGGTTGGTACAGCCACATAGATTGTAACTTTGTGTAATGCGGTGCCCATCTTGGGGTTGGTACCGCCATAAGAGGAGGTCCTGGCAAAGCAGGATTTCCTCTGCGGACAGGGGACGGCATGGTTAGTTTTATTGGGACTAGCTACCCCAGGATTGTTCTTATTGTTATTCCTGTATTAGTGTTATTATTGGCCTGTGTGGTAATACTTGGACCTACTGTGGTATCACAAGTAAAGGAGTTATTGTAACCTTGTTGTGAATTTGTTATTTGGGGTATACTATAAATATATACGTGTCCTTATGAGGAGTCATTCAGCTACGCGGGATCTTCATAGGTGGAGGCGCTGCACCAGAGAGAGAGAGAACACCCAGTCACCCCAGGCTACCTTGAGCGGAGGTTCAGGTCTTCTGTAAGCATAAACAGGTAGCACCAGTGGCAGTAATAACCACTAGATCCCTCAAGGATAGGGAAGGGGTGTTAATCGTAAATAAAATCATGATTAAGTGATGGGGGAGTTTATTAAAACAATTCAAATAAAGAACATATTATGAACTTCATCATTGTGTTGTAGATTAAATCAACTTGTTGGAATTTTTTTTTTGCATGTTTCTTGTTACTCTCTTAGGGCCATATCAACAGAAGTCCATTAACTCAGGGTTCATGTTGTCACATCAGTAACAGACATTCATTTCCTTGAGGTTAACGTATATCCAGAATGCTAATTATGTGCAGAAACAATGACCACTGTATATCTCATTAGCATAGACCTAACACCATGTAAGATTAACCCAACCTTGCGTTAATTTCAAAGAACATGTGTTAACCGAAAGGTGGCGTTACTCCCAACCAGAGCCAGAAATGAGGATGGAGATTGGGAGAAGAGGGAAAAGAACTAGATTTAGAGGCGATTGAGAGGAGATTGAGAGGAGATTGAGAGGAGATTGAGAGGAGATTGAGAGGAGATTGAGAGATGACTGAGAGATGACTGAGAGATGACTGAGAGATGATTGATTGAGAGATTTTTGCAAAGTACCAAGTGACTTTTATACCTTCCCAAACACTCCTTTGTACAACACATGGAGACACAACTGAGATACCTGCTCAATATGCTAACTTAGATATCCAAGGTATATTTAAATGATTTAAATTAGCATACTTTCAAGATATCTAAGGTGAGGTAAGGTTTTTTCACAGATATTGCGGATGCAACATGTTTTTGTGTCATTCAAAGACTTTATACAGTATATTATAAATAAAACATAACTTGATTTTTAATTAAACATTTAGGTCAATTCATGGCTATAGCTGTACAGGTGCCCTGGTATTGCTTTTTGTGCCTGGAGCGTCAAGGTGTAGTCTTACTCTTAAGTAGTCAATAGTAACTTGCAACAGCAAGTTGTATTGTATTGCATTGTATTGTACTGTATTTGTATTTGATGGGAGGGTAATAAGTAAATGTGCTGGCACTAAAGCCTTTCCAACAGTAGAAGTGAATTAACATACAGTACTTCAGGAGAGATGAACAAATCACTGATTTCTCTGTTCCTTTAAACAGCCCCAATGTAAGTACTGAAAGCAGTAAAGAACTGCACCTTATGAAGAAACCCCAAGGCAAACAATCGATATTAACGGCACACAAGGACTTGAGATTGCAAATAACTGGTACTACTGTAGTTTACAAACCTGGGCTTATTTTAATTAAATAAGAAGGTTGCTATGGCCAGGATTCGCTAAATTGTAATGGTGGGTATTGCATTCCATACAGTGATTTAGTAACCTCTTAGGTAGGCAAAGGGGTAGGTAGTGTAGTGTTAGGCAGGTATTAACCCCTTTGGTACAGTGGTGAACATTGCTGTAGGCATCAAATGGGTTAATGTATTTTCCATCATAGGGTTTGTAAAAACTCATAACAAAGCCCTATGGTAAAAGTATATAAGATTCTCCTCCCGTTGAATTGTTAGCGGTCGTTTTAATATCGCACCCCATTCTTTTTTTTTACCACAATGTTGATGACTTAGGACAGGTCATAATATTGCAATAAAAGTGCAATTCATTTTTTTTCAGGTGCAATATAAATTCTACTTTTGAAGGGTTTGATGAGTCCTGACCTGTATGTGATAAGTGTTTTATGTAGCTATTCCAATGGGATAGCATTGAAGAATCTAGCTTAGTGCTTTGCACTTATATATTATTGAGCATTTGGAATTTTAAATCACTTTGTTTTGTGTTGCTTGGAAACAGGAAAATCATTTCTAAGTACTGTGTAAAATGTTGTATAAAGAGATTGCGTGCATTGTCAAGCTGAGGTACAGTAAATCAAAGATAATGAAATCACAGCTACCATGGAGAAGAATTCACACATTTAAGGCAAAAAAAAATGGTTTAACACAAATTATTGATGTTCTTCAATCAGGATGTAGCCTTTTCTGAATGATTAAATGTGCAGTACATCTCTTCCATTCTTTTTTTGGTTTTAAAAGAGAAACTATACACATTTTTGCTAAAAGTATTAACAAGGGCTATACTTATTAACATACAAGACAAGCAGAGCTTGACGTACCATTGGAAAACTTATAGTACTGTGCCTAGATTCAAGAGAGACTAGTCTATTAAATACAAAGGAAAAATGTTGACCCAATTTTGAAAAGGTTTGCTTTGTAGAGATTTAGCCCTCAGTGGCTCAGTTCTGGGCGATGCATTGCATTTCTCGCATGGATTGACCCACGATATTCAAAAGCATTGATTTTTTTTTTTTTTTTTTTAAAGTGGCACAATTCACATAATGTTTATATAACTTCTGTTCGGTTATAGGGACTCGATATGCAATCTGTGAAGCTGCAATTGTTGACGGAGTCCCTATTGAAAATGATATCTGTAGTTAATGTAGCTTTACACTTGTGCTAGTTCTAGCTTATTATTATATTATTATTATTATACAAGCAAAAGTTTAAAAAATGTTGTATACGTTTCTGATTTTTGTAACAGATTTAACGACTTAAATTTGTCATTGCCATGGTTGATTTTGGTCCATAATCTATACAATATATATAATAAAATATTTTCTCCTTTATGGTGTGTAGGGGGAAATTGTACCTATTTAATTTTCAATATTAGTTAGATCGTTATCCTGTTGAATAAAATACATTTAATTAAAATGATTTATTTTATTAAAGAGTTTGAAAATGCTATATGCTATAATGCAGTGTATGTTCTCTATATGTTGGTCCCCTAAAATGTATCACACAACCTAACAAGAACTTAAGTAATCCAACATTAAGGTTTATTTAAATAAAGTTAAATAAGCTGTCACAAAAAAATACTCTACATAGTAGTTTTTTTTAATGCTCAATTATGTTATGTACGTTCTACAGCCCTGGTATTTTTTTCTACACAGCAATGTCAGACTACTTTTTGAGTAAGTTCATCCTTGCTGCATAAACATGTTTAAACCTCATAAAATGTTACAATTACAATCATATAGTAATTACTTTCTGAATTGAGAAAGTCTGAATTGTAATGACAATGCATGAAATGCATTGCATGTATGTTGAAACATTTAGGAGTAGAAAAAAATTATTTATTTAAAGGAATGACGGTATTGTGGTTCATTTCAAAAGCTCATACAACATTCAAAATAAATATAAAATGTCAATTTTTAAGATTTTTTTTTTCTAAATCTATATGATCTCCCTTCATTATCTTCCCTGTGAGCTTTACATATGTGCTGCATAGTCACTAAAGGAAAAATAAACTAAGCAATTGTCAAGAAGCAAATAGTTAAATTACTTAATAAACACACAGATACCCAACAAGCTCTGAGAAACCCCAAACATTACCACATACATTATACTGCTGCGGCCAAGTTTATTCGAGCATTTGCCCATTCTTGGCCGCAGCAGTAGCCTGGCGCGCGCCCGAGAGTGACGGGCGCACGCCGAAGCAGCGGAAGAGCGCCCTCCGATCGGGGCGCTCTCCCTACCGCTGCCGGGTACGCCGGGTCCCCCGGAACCCCCTGCCGCAAATGTGACAAAAATACACAGTGCAATACCTATATATTCTCTTGAAAAAGGGTCCTTTAGTTCAACCCTTTGGCCAAAGCGTCTTAACCCTGCTAGCCACTTCAAGGCATGACCGTCAGCAGGTCCTAACACTCCCTGAGTTAAAAGTATTATTAACCTCAATAATTAGGGGAAGAATGATCAGCATTGGATCTGTCGTAACCCAGCAAAATAAAACTGACCTGCATGCAAACTTGTTAAGTGGGGAGAGGTGAGCTTAAACCTTGAGGGGAGGGGCCACTAACCTCTCAAAAACAGCTGAGACCAGCTACACATAGTTAATAAACACACAGATACCCAACAAGCTCTGAGAATTTTTTTTGTCACATTGGAAGTAGCTTTGGGTATCTTTGTTTTTTGTTGTATACATTTAACCACGCCCACTAGCACTACTTTTGACACACACACACACACACATAATTATATATATTAAACACAGAAATGGTGCCGCAGTCAATTCAACTCTGAGAGACCTAATAGTACACAAGACCAGATATCAAGGTAAAAGTAACCTAGCGGTGCTACCGACCCAAGTAAATTAATAAACACAAAAAGAAAAAAGAAGGGTCAAAATAAAGGAGCACTCAAATAGTATGTAATAGAAAAATTGAAAAATGGACTTTATTAGCAATGCATCATAAAAACACAAGAGACAAACTCAAACACATACCACATGAAAAACTGCTGCAAAATATAATTAATAATAACTTAACACAAATCAACCCCTAACCTGGAAAGACCAAATAGTAAGAGTTCCAACAGAACATAACAGAACCAGGGGAAAGAAAATTCCCCTAGTAATGTAACAAAGATCGGCCTATCAAAGTGAGAACTCAAAGGATAATATAAATGGACAAACTAGAGCGCAGAAAAATTAATCAAAAAACTGTGAATCAGATAACAAAGACATTACAAATATAGCATAGAATAACACAATAACATAACAGTCACAGAATAATAATTGCTGGGGGAGATATGTGTAACATGCAGCAGAAAATACCCAAATGGCTTAAAAAATAATAGATAATGAGGGTAAAGCCACAAGGGTAAGTTTACAAAAGACCCTGTGAGAAATGCTGGAACAGCCTAATGCTGATGGTAAGTAGCAGGCAGTAGTGAGATGTGAGCTGACAACCCAGCAACAGTGGACACTAAAGCATAGGGCAAATAAGGCAGTGAGGAAGTCCCCTTAAGCTGACAGCCCAGTAGCAGTGAGCACTAAAACGTAGGACAAGTAAGGCAAGTAAAGCAGCAAGTCCCCATGGGCTAGCAGCCCAGCATCAGCAAGCACTGCAAACGTAAGGCAGAAAAAGCAGCACAGTACAGACCAGCTGCAGGAGTCCCAGCACAGAGAAAATAACATCAGTGTAGTCCACACGTTCCACACGGGTCTGAGAGTCTAGGGGTAGTGAGAGGGTTGTCTCTGCTCCGCTCCGACGGCTGTTTCGCCAAAAATATATATATGTGGTAATGTTTGGAGTTACTCAGAGCTTTTTGAGTATCTGTGTGTTATTTAACTATGTGCAGCTGGTCTCAGCTGTTTTTCGGAGGTTAGTGGCCCCTCCCCCCATGGTTTAAGCTCGCCACTCCCCACTTTCCAAGTTGGCAGGTCAGTTTAATTGCTGGTTACGACAGATCCAATGCTTATCATTCTTCCCATAATTATAAAGGTAAGTAAGAAGTTTAACTCAGGGAGTGTTAGGACCTGCTGATGGTCATGCCTTCAATTGGCAAGCAGGGTTAAGACGCTTTGGCCAAAGGGTAGAACTAAATGACCCCTTTTCAAGACAATATATATGTATTGCACTGTGTATTGTTTTTTTGTGGGGGGGGGGGTCCGTGTGAGTTACTGGTCTACACTGACCTCACCGCACGGCACTTGCCCCCTGCTGGGGATCTGCTTTGATCAGCTGCTGTATGCCGGTATTTAGGAAGCACTACTCTTCGGCCATTTAGCTGATCCTTTAGAGTTACCCCTATCATATTAAGCCTGCATTGAATGTATCATTACCCTATTGTAGAGGTCCTAATTGGACAATCAATTGCCTATTACTGCATTTTCAGGCCAATAGGACTCAAATGGGGTTCTATCTCTTCTCTAGTGCTCCGCTCGTGCTATTCATCACTGATCAGCAGCCTTTCAGTGTCTATACTGCATTTACCTGCTAATACATCCCTAATTGGGAGGACTGTGTGGGTTAACGCTATACACTGCACTTACCACAGCAACAATACTTACCTCATGCTGGGGATTTAAATGATCAGCTGCATATACCATCACTGAGGTTGCATAAGTACCCTTTCCACTAGCCCAGTAGCCGAGCCATACAATTTATCAACGCTATCTATGTTGACATTATATGCAATAGTACACTATTGGGGGTGTTCGTATTAGTAATTTAATTGCGCATATCCTGCAGTTCTCTGGACTTACGGCTCAAGGGGCTTCATCTTACTTAGTGTTCCCCTCTAGTGCTATCCTCACGGACAAGCAGCCCTCAATGTCGGATGACTGAGGTCTACCCACCAGCTACTTATCAACTAGATACAACAGGTAGCTACAGTACATACATAATACATATCTCTGCATCGTTTGCCCAGGTATATTAACATATATACCACATAATGTCAACATATACACAGAACATTTATAATCACACGCTCTGATGGTATACATCTATACTTGGATGAGACATTATCCATATAGTGGTCCTACCACGGCCCTACTTCCATATCTGTAGGAGGCTATATGTATAGCACAAGATCCTGAATATCTATCAAGGATCCCCATATGTTCAATCTACTTAACTACTTACAGTTATGTTACAAATGATCACAGTCACGTGCTGTTTGATATATATTTTATTTTAAACCCCATTTTTTTATTCATTTTTTTTTTTTATTCATTGTTTGCCAATAAAGTATTTTAACAATTTCATTATACATTTAGCTGTGATAGAGTGCTTATATACTAGGTTTCCTTTTCTCTCGTAGTCAGCACCTCACCGTGGTTCACTATTTAGCTGTGCGGGAGTTCCCTTTATGTGTAGCTATCCTTCTTTGTGAAGTCGCATACCATTAAAATTAGAAATACAGTATTCTCTTATTTGTCTCTTTGAGATTTATCAAGCAGTTTAACTGTTTTGTATAAGTTTGCCAGATGATATGATTTTTGTGTGATAGGGACTTTATTGTGCTTCCTGAAAATACTTTGACTTAGTAACATACCAATGTCTTACAATCTGTTCCAAATACAAGCTAATTATAATGAAGACTAAAAAGCAACAGATAAATGCAGTCATGTGCCACAAAGTCTCTCTGCTGTCGCTTACATCTCAGTCATCACCATAAGCATTGAGCAGGTTTTTAATATAGTCCACGTTTTTCTCCGGGCTTCCTGCCAACTACAATTAAAAAACAAAAAGTGTTCAAAGCTTAGAAAATAAGCACTAATATTTGTATTGCAAAACATAATCTCTAAAATTGAATTTATTTGGTCTAGTCATTGTGGGTAGCTTTCCCAAAGCTGGTGGCATCTGCTTCGGTGTCCTCACCTAAACCGGACATATTTCACTCTTACTGGAAAGTAATGTAGGAAGAAGCAACTCTAGAGCAGTGGCTTAGTTGTAATGCTATTGACAAAATTAGTTCCTGTTTTTTTGTTACCATGAAATAAATCCCATCTTGTTCCCTTACCTCAGGCCCCAAAACACTTACATGGAAAGGCCTTCAAGAAGTGTTCATTGTATCTGTAAAATTGCAGTTCTAAAAACCAGTCAGTGTTTTATGAAAATCAGATATTATGAGCGATAGTATTTTTCATTGGCTATATATTTTTTTTAAATAAAATCTGAATTGTATGGTTTTCTTCCTCCAGTTTTCATATATTAGAAAAACATTGTTGTTTTTAATGATTAAAAACATAAATAAGATGCCCAATTAAATCCAGTATTTTAAAGGCCCTTTTGGTATTTCTGTTTTCATACTAATTTTGTACTGCCCTTGTTTCTATTCTTAATCCCATATCCAGAAAGCTCCACTAAGTCACGTAATGTGATGTAAACCTAACTTAAGGTCATGTTAAGACTAATAGGTTATCTACAAAGGACAATAACATACCATTAAGTAAAGTTTGCTCCCGTAAAGAGCATAGCATTAATATAATGGTCTTTGCATTCTCTCCATTCTCAACAATTGTAACCTTCTATTCTATAGCCTTCCTGCCTCCCCTTCAATCTATGCTAAACGCTGCTGCTAAAATCACTTTACTCCTTCCTAAATCTGTCTCAGTGTCTGTCCTGCTAAAATTCCTCTTCTGGCTTCCTATTAAGTCCTGAATTACTTACAAAATTCTTCTCCTCTCTTTTAAGGCTGTACACTACTCTGCCCCTCCTTACAACCTTAATTTCACGCAATACACCTGCTTTAGTCTTGTGTTCTTCTCAAGGATATCATCTGTCTAGCCCTCTCCTGACTAAAACCTTTCCCACTTACTGCCCCAGACCTCTGGAATGACCTTCCTCTCAATATCCGATTAGCACTTATCTCTTTACACCTTTATTGCCCATCTTAAAACACACATATTTAATGAAGCATATGGGTAGCTCAGTGTATATAATATTATATATATATATATATATGTATATATATATATACAGCTCAACCCCGTTATAAATTATACAATATAATTAAAATAATAATTATAATGTACTATATCACACAGGAATTGAATTTAGGACCCTTTCATATGTTGGTTTAGAGTAATACCTCTGCAACACAGAAGCTGTGTGATGTCATAGACATCTAGAAATAGACTTAAGATTTAACATTGACATGTACCCTGTGGCAATGTGTTGTAGAGGATAAATATATTTATAGGTTCTGCCTTGTCACACCAAGCCTATGGTGTAGAGGTAAGAGGCAAGGCATTGGTATCATAAGGTCCCTGCATGTGTTTTGTACAAAATGTATTAATGTTAAATTGTGTGTCTATGTCTGGTAGTCAATAAAGCATTGAATTGAATGTTTGAAAAAAAAAAACGATGGCACGCTACGGGCAGAGAGATGAGCAGAGCAGAGAGATATGAGCACATGGACAGCAGGAAGAGGAGAGCACTTGTAAGACAGCCAAAATGGAGGAGAATGAATTCATTATGATTCAATAGCTTGTAGAACCACCTTTAGCAGCAATAACTTGAAGTAATCGTTTTCTGTATAACTTTATCAGTCTCTCACATCATTGTGGAGGAATTTTGTCCCACTCTTCTTTACAACGTTGCTTCAGTTCATTGAGGTTTGTGGGCATTTGTTTATGCACAGCTCTCTTAAGGTCCAGTCACAGCATTCCAATCGGGTTGAGGTCTGGACTTTGACTGGGCCATTGAAACACCTTGATTCTTTTCTTTTTCAGCCATTCTGTTGTAGATTTCCTGGTGTGCTTTGGATCATTGTCCTGTTGCATGACCCAATTTCGGCCAAGCATTAGCTGTCGGACAGATGGCCTCACATTTGACTCTAGAATACTTTGGTATACAGAGGAGTTCATGGTCGGCTCAATGTCTGCAAGGTTCCCAGGTCCTGTGGCTGCAAAAACAAGCCCAAATCATCACTCCTCCACCACATTGCCTGACAGTTGGTATGAGGTGTTTGTGCTAATATGCTGTGTTTGGTTTTCTCCAAACGTGGCACTGTGCATTATGGCTAAACATCTCCACTTTGTTCTCGTCTGTCCAAAGGACATTGTACCAGAAGTCTTGTGGTTTGTTCAGATGCAACTTTGCAAACCTTTGCCATGCTGCCATGTTCTTTTTAGAGAGAAGAGGCTTTCTCCTGGCAACCCTTCCAAACAAACCATACTTGTTCAGTCTTTTTCTAATTGTACTGTCATGATCTTTACCTTTAACATGCTAACTGAGGCCTGTAGAGTCTGAGATGTAACTCTTGGGTATTTTGCAATTTCTCTGAGCATTGCACGATCTGACCTTGTGGTGAATTTGCTTGGATGTCCACTCCTGGGAAGATTGACAATTGTCTTGAATGTTTTCCACTTTTGAATAATCTTTCTCACTGTAGAATGATGGACTTTAAATTGTTTGGAAATGGCCTTATAACCCTTCCCAGATTGACGGGCAGCAACAATTGCTTCTCTAAGATCATTGCTGATGTCTTTCCTCCTTGGCCTAGTGTTAACACACACCTGAATGCTCCAGACCAAGCAAACTGCTAAAACTTTGGCTTTTATAGAGGTGGTCACACTTGCTGATGATCAATTAATCAAGGGCATTTGATGAGCAGCACCTGTCTGCTATTTAGCATCTTAATTCCTATGGAAGCAGAAAGGGTGTACTTAGTTTTTCACACATACTGTAGCTTCTCCATTTTGGCTTTATTTTTGTTAAATAAATCATGACACGGTGTAATATGTCATGTGTTGTTGTTCATCTGAGGTTGTATTTACCAAATTTTTAGACCTGCTAAGGAACAGATGATTGTTATTGTGTCCTGATATGTAAAACCATGGAATTCAAAGAGGGAGTACTTTCTTTTTCACATTGCTGTATGTCTTTATTTATATAGTGCCCTCATAAAGGGGAGAGGTTCTTCAGACATAAAAGAAATATTTAGAAAAAGGAGTCCCTGCTCCGAAGTGCTTACAAGATTTGTTGGTAGGAAGAATGTACAGAGACAGTAGGAGGGTGTTCTGGTATGTGCGTCTGCAAAGGGCCAAGGTTAATGTTTGAGGTGTTAATTATCAGCCATGGAGCTACTCATATGCTTCCTTAAGCAGGTGTGTTTTGAATTAGGTCTTAAATGTGGATAGAGAGGGTGCTAGTCGGGTATTGAGGGGAAGGGCATTCCAGTGGTGTGGAAGGGAAGTGAGAGAGAGCTTTAGATACAAAAGGGGTAGAGAGAAGACATCCTTGAGCAGAACGCAAGAGTCATGATGTACAGCTGAACCTCATTAAAATGTAGTGCTTGGGGGCCCGAGAATGAGACCGCGTTATTACCAGGATCGCGAAAATAAAAAAATCATTCTTTTTAAATGGCTGCTGCGATTATGGGTTCCTTGAGAACTTAGGCTAACGCCCCGCTATATGTGCCTGCACGCCCACCTTGCGTCCTGGCGGCACGTGCACGGTTCTTCACCACGATTTGAGGTCTGTAGGTTCCTTATATCAGCGCGGTAGGGCATGGCCAAAATGGGTCAAGTGAGCACGGCCATGAAGGGGGGCGGAGCCATGACACAGCACAAAGCAGTTCACAGCACTGCAGCAGCCCCACAGAACTGTGCACACAGGTAGGGAAACTGTGTGTGTTTGTGTGTGTAATAGTATGTGTGTGTGTGCGCCTGCATGTGTTTGTCTGTTATTAAAGTTTGCCAAAATGTATTATTTATATTTAAATGGAAGCCACGTTCACACCACGTTATAAGTGGATCCGTGTTGTTGCAGATCGCGCTATAACAGGGTTGAGCTGTGTGTATAAATATATATGTAGCCATGCTGTAAAATGGACTGCAGTCATCTCTCCTGCTGGCAGTAAGGCCTGGTAAGTTACAGGGATGCCAGCAGTAATCATGGAGGTTTGCCCTCACACCCTGGTGAGGTGCCATATGTGTGGATGGGAGTGGCTACATACTCTGAGTCCACCATTAGTGACATCAGAGATGTGCCCGCCCCCTGGAGATATAAGGCACTACACTGTTCAAAGTTAGTGTGTTTTTGGAGTAAGGAGCAGGTCTGCGTTGAGACCTGGGAGCAGGAGGCCCACTAGTGCTGTAACTAGTGGCCTTGTTATATTCATTCAGCCTCAAGCTGTATACGTCATACTGTGTCCAGGGACCTGGCACAGGGGTGATCTCCCTGAGGGGAGAGGGGATCCTACTCCATTGGGAGGGTGTACCTTTGAAGGGAGTACATGGTGCAATGTGCGGCTAAGAGACTTACTGCGAGGGGCAGCTAGCCCACATCAATCAATAAAGATGACCTTGTTCAATCATAACCTCGTGTGTAAGTGTGGAGTAATTACACAGAGGGATGCACCACAGAGGAGTTCCTCACCAGGACCATCCACAAGCGGACGCTGAGATCCTGATGAGGTGGAGGCGCTGCACTGGATATAGGTAGGATTCAAGTACACTACCTCAGCTGCCTGTCTGGGTTGGCAATCCCCACACAACATCATGCGGGAGACTCAGGAGTCCTGTTGCCAACAGGTGCACCACCAGACACTACACTGTAATGGGGACTGGTTAGACCACAGGGGCCAATGTGAGATTGGGTGGGTCAGGCTAGGCCAGAAAATCCGTTACATATATATATATATACATATACATATACATATATACATATATATATATATAATCATGACCCTTGCAGACACACCATAGCACACTCTTACTGTGTCTGTAACTTCTCCTTGCTTACTACTTACATTGTAAGTTCTTCAGGGCAGGGGCTCCTTTTCCTAATATCTACTTAAATGTTTAAAGGACTTCTTCCTATTATGTCATGTGTATTACTGCTGTAAAGTGCTACAGTATGTACTGTACATAGATTTCCCTAGAGTGTATATTACCTTTTACTGTATATTTGTTTGTACATTTGTCCTAATTTGTCCTAATTTGTATATAACTCAGTGCATGTAATGATTGGATCGGCCGGTTCTTTTGGTCTGTGGATTTCAGCGGATCAATCTCAAAAAGGGTGATTTGTGGTTTCCAGAGTTTTTATTATTTTTACCAATACACGCCATGGTTTCCACAACCAGTCAACCGATCTGTAGTATTCAAGCCACGGATTCAGCAATCTGTTGGCGGATTTTTAAGAATCTGCCAACAGATTGCTGAATCCGCAGATTAGATTCTACAAATCCGTCTATGGGGTGTATCCAATGGCTTTTTTAAATGAATCCACATGGATAAAAAATGACTAAATCGTTTGTGGATTTTACACCCCAAAACAGATTTTGGAGGAAAAATGCGGGAAAATCCGGAAATAGATTTGGGTGGATTCGCCCATTTCTAGTTGGCGCTTTACAAATAAACAATAATAATAATATTAATAGTGGCACTATATAAATAAAGATATACATATATACATTATTTCCGCTTTTCTGAACCTGCGTTAAAATATTTTCAAGGCCTTGATAGGAGTATCGTTAAGACATACTTACCATCATTTTATTGTAAGATAACCCAACTTAGAAAAGCTGTTGTTTTTGCATACATAATTAGCCATCAGAATCCTCGTCAACCACAGGGATCTTAATATCCATTGCTGTTTTGGGTAATGTCGCATTAGGACGGAGCCCTGATTTAAACACAGGTTTGTGGCTCTAGCCCTAAGTATCTGTAGCTGGCATGCTAGTAAAGTAACACTTGGCACACATTGGTGCTCAATATCCAATATTTTTTATAGTTTAACTGGAAGTTTACACTATAATGAGTTATTGTTATTTTAGTCAAGTTACATGCAAAATCTTGAATCCATAAATGTTATTATTCTGTATTTTCATCTACTGCAGTAAACAAATTACATTTTATTTATAACTGGTATAAGATTTTCCCCAAACCAGCTGCAAAATCTCTAGTATGAAACAAGTACAAAATACTGTAAAAATGACATTGTGATAATGAATCCCATGACAATGCACTGTAAAGTGTTTACCAAGTGCCGATGCTTATACAACTTTAATTTCAGTAGTTACACAATATAGGCTGTTTTTTGTGTGCTTGTTCATATGAATGATAAGCATCCTGCTGCTGTGAATAGACATAAAAATAGCCCCCTAGTGACAGCTAGAGATCCAAATATCTGTTATGGCATCAGGTAGTTCTAAATGTCAAAAGCAACCCCAATTAATTTTGACTTGATAAACTTACTCATTAAAATAGCTTTGAAAAAATTAAAAAAGGTAAGCAATTCCTACAACTATTTCAGTGTTACGTTGAAGAACAAAGAAACTAACTGCGATAAGAACACATATGTAATAATAATAATAATAATAATAATTAAATAACTGGATGTACAATATGGCATCAAATCCCTCACAATATAGTTTTACTGGTATTCTAGTTAGTATGATAGTTACTTTGCAAAGAATTCCCATGTTGAGCCATTAATAATTACTAGTATCACTACCTGCAAAATTATCTACTTAGTACATCTATTCTGATGAGCTTTCATACTCCACTATGTTGTTTCTCCTTCTCTTGTCAATGATGAAGCTTACTCCACCGATTCTTCCATTTTCTGTACTTCAGTAATAGAATAGGTGTCTGCTATTGAGCTCAATGAGGCCTTCACCTTTTCTTTTAACTTCACTAAGGCCAACAATACACCATTTCATCTTTTCAAGTTCTTCTTCCAGGTCTTGCAGTGTTGCTTCACTGGAGAGAGTTTGGCAGTTGTAGGTAGCCATGTTTAGGTTTAAATGACACCTTTTGTTTAAGCTCTGGGAATTCTTACCACCCTCTGCCTTGATACCTTCTTGTGTCATTGCTTTTTGGTGTATTCCATATTTGGGAGTTGAGGCCTTACTTGCATGCTGGCCTCATTTAGATAGTTAATCTAAAAAGTGTCTTAGTTGGTGCTTCCCCAGTGCTAGTACTAAGCAACATGTGCTCAAATCAATTAGTTAAAGTGCACATGGCAATGTATGTAAAGCAATATATGAAAAAAAAAGGGAAATATATTAATAGTGAATTAACTTTGAACACATTTGATAGTAACAGTGAAAATGTGTATATATATATATATATATATATATATATATATATATATATATATATATATATATATATATAGATGTGCAATAAAGTGAATAAATATAGAGAACAGGATACAAACAAAATCGTCCACTCAAACTCAAAATAATAGGAACCTTCTCCTTGGTTCCTTAACACGTATAGTTGTCTCCAAATAAGGGGGGCAATGGATGGTATCCAATATCTGGAAGAAAAGAGAACACAGGAAAACAATGGCGCAACATGGTAACAAGAGGTAAGGGTTTTAGTATAGATCTGAAGGGTCATCTGAAATTTAAAATTCTGTGCAACATAAAAAGGCAAATATAAAATGTCCCATAAGAAATAAACTTTGTGTTCTAGATGATAAAGTATATGATTTTTAGCTTACAGACATCAGTAGAACAAAGAATAAGATAATAAAAAAAATTACAAGACTAAACTGTATGTGTATGATCTACAGCAGGGAAGCGCAATCTTTTCCCCTGCGCCCCCCCCCCCCCTCTCGCCGGCTGTCCTCCTCTCCGCGCGCGGTTTTAAGTTACTGCATAAAAATATACTGGTTATGGGTAAGGATGGGCAAATACTTTTCTGCACATTAAGTACATTTGGCATTTTTCACTAATACATTTTAAATTTAACAAATCTTTCTAATACACTAAATACATTTTAGCATACGCAGTGTACCACTTTATACAATTGAAGTATAGACCTGTGACTTTTTAAAGGCCTGTACACTACATACTGTAGCGCTATGCACTCTAACTCCATGAAAACCTCTGACACCGATCCATTAAAACGTATTAGACATGTTTTTATATTTATTTATTTATTGTGTAACTCAGTATGCAGTATTCTGATATACTCTAAATCAGGTGTGGCCAACCTGTGGCCTGCAGACCACAATGTGGCCTGCGATGGCATTGGGAATGGCCCACATCATGAAACTCTGGGATCAGCCGCTCCTGGGGGTGAGACCTCCACTGGTTTCCTCCTTCAGCCGTTGTGGCCTCTGTGCACTGCAGGGCTTTAGCTCTCTCCTAGGCTGTGGGGCCCTCTCACGCCATTCATCCCCTCCCAGAGCACCTGAGGTTGGGCCCACCCAGAAGTCGGGCCAGACTCTGTAGTGGGCCCCAGCTTCCCGCAGCTGTGGGACCGGAAGCCTCCCCCCAAGGTATAATTCTTAGAGGGGTTTTGAGTGAGAGAGGAGGAAGTGTCGGGTAATTGAGAGAGAGAGAGAGAAAGGAGGAGTAGGGGGAATGGAGTGAGAGAAGTGGAAGGGGAGCAATTAAGTGACAGCGGCTGAAGGAGGGGGGATTGATTGAAAGAGGAGGAAGTGGGGCAGTAGGAAAAGTAGCCGCCCAAAAATGTGAACCCATTTATTGACACACCTGAAAAAAAGAATGTCCAACCCTGCTGTAAACTGTATGCTAGTTATTAGACACTGTTTTAAAATAAACAAAGCATTTGGCTACCAGGGGCCCTGATGAAGCTCTGGGATAAGAGTGAAACGAGTAGTGTGATTTTTGACTACCATACTTTAAAGAGTTTATTTGGATATCAGAGGAAGACATCATTGGTCCCTAGAAGACAGACTCTTCTTCTCTGCTTACTCTGACTGCAGCTGTGACGTAATCTAATTACACAGGCCCAAGAACCACTGAGCAGATGGAGAGACAGGTTCCACGAGGATTCAACATTTCTTCCCCTGACTCTAAGTAGTCTAACTGCACCTATTTGTCTAATTGTAAGTGCATTACTTTAATTCTGCTTGTGAAATACCAACGGTTTTGCACATTGTTTGATTTCCTTTCATTTCCACATACTGGAAGCCTGGTGTATCCTGCTACATCTACTGTGCCACAGATCAACTGTTCTATCTAGAGATTTATCTCTCAAAGCCTGTATTTGACCTGCAGAATATGAGTGGGATACCTCCTATTTTTGCATATTTTTTCACTTTTTTGTTCCCTAATTTTGAATTATCTGCACTAGATTGTATTTTCTCTGTTTTCCCTGTTAGCCTTGCATTTTATTTGTTCTAAAACCAGTCCTGTTTGATTCCTGAAAACATCATTGCAATCAGAGCTGCATCTCTACCAGAGGTGGTATACATTTGTTATTTCTTACTGAGCACTCTCATTATATATATATATATATATATATATATATATATATATATATATATATATATATAAATAACAATAGAACATTTTCATGACCTTTTATTTAGGTATTTGTTCACTAGTAAATGTGTGCACGTTTCTTTTTTTCTTTAGTTTTTAAAGCGTGTTGACTCCTGTGCCCCCTTCTTTGTTTTTTGAAACTTATAAATTAAAGTAAGTGTTTTAAAACCTGTTTCACCGAAAATCTATAATTGTAACTCTAATGCAAACCGTAGTCATATTTCTTCAGAAAAATGATCAGAATATGCCAAAAAATGAAGAAAAGCACACAAAAGCTGAACTTTAGATTTTCTTAAAGAATCTGTGAAAAAGATTGAAAATATTCTAATATTTTAAATCATACTGGAATGGTTTCAAACATCTCTGGTTCGGAGCATCATGAAGCAAATGTATGCGTTCTTATTAACCACTGGGCTACGCAATTACATACCCATGACATAGCTACTACTGTATGAGGGCCAGCACACCAGGAGCCCTTTTGATCATTTACTAGGAAAGATCACGTTGCAGTGGTGAACACGATCTGAATGGAAGAAGAAGACCTGTTTGTGTAACTGTAGTGACATCGCAATCGTGATCACTGAGGAAAAATCCCATTAAAGCTATTTGCTGATGAGTTCCAGCACTCAAAGAGTTAATATACTAACTACTGTACATGAATAAAAATAAAACAAAAGCAATGATATTCTTTTCAATTCTGCAAATTGAGATTGTTACCAGTTTACCAATCGGATCCACGGATTGTCCACACTAGTGTTCCCAAATTTCAATCCGCACACAAGGATTGGGTACAAAAAAAATAAAAATGGCCAGATATAGCAGAATCTGCTATTAGATCCATTCTGGCTGAATTTTGGAATCCGTCAGATTTAATGAGAGAGAGCCCCCATCTAAATATCATAGGGAGAGACACCTGAGCTATAATTCATTATAACCAACAGATACTTGAGGCAGTGCTAAAAAAAAAGTATTCCATCAATATAACACATTAAATATTATCAACCACAAACCAAACCAAGCACTATAAAATAAAAATACAACTTTATTAAAGTCGCAGTCCCATGTAGCAGGTCAAAAAAAAATGAAAGCACGTACAGTGGTGTGAAAAAAAAGTACACCCTCTTTGAATTCTATGGTTTTACATATCAGGACATAATAACAATCGTCTGTTCCTTAGCAGGTCTTAAAATTAGGTAAATACAACCTCAGATGAACAACAACACATGACATATTACACCGTGTCATGATTTATTTAACAAAAATAATGCCAAAATGGAGAAGCCATGTGTGGAAAACTAAGTACAGTATACCTTATGATTCAATAGTGTAGAAGGACATGTGCAGAGGTACACAATGGAGACTGTGTTAAGGTGAAATTAAAACAAGGCTTTATTGTGCCTGTCGCTTTAAACACAGCAAAAATCAACATAAGAGAATAAGCCAAACAAAAAAACCTATCTCTGCTTTGGAGACTATCTACACATGCAGCTCAGCCCTCTCTGACTGGGTTTGTTAGCTAAGCTATTTACCAGCCCCAAATCATGGAGACATTTATCAATACACATAGACATAGATAATAGTCTTATCTGTTAGCTGGGCTGCTGTAGGGGAAGCTTCTCTGCTCTCTTGGATCCGCACCCGTGTGTGCTAAGGCAATCTCCGGGCTCCAGGTTAAAATCTTGTCCCCTTTATCTTGTGGTCAGCTTGTCGCTCAAGACATCTGTCTTTCCTTGGTTCAGCCCAGTTGTGGACTAAGGAATCTCTGCTCTGTTTCCTAGTTCAGCTCAGGTGTGAGCTAAGGAGTCTCACTTCCTGTCTCAAAGGCAGGCTTTTTCTAACACCTCTTATCAGCCAGGTGCTGGTCAATAAACCAGCACACTTCTGGATTAGAGGCAAGTTTTCTGTAAGTCCCCTGTTACATACCTCCCCTGTTTGTGGGAAGCTCAGGCTTGCCACGGCCAAAGCCCATCCTTCCACTCTCACTCGAGATATCCCTGTGACTTGAATGAGAGTGGATGGAGGAGAACCCTCAGTCCTGCTGGGATTGGAGCCCTTCCTCCAGTTTAGTAGTGTCTCCTCCAGAAGGTGTTTGAGTTCAGCAGTCCTCATTCGCTCATGGAGAACTTTTCCCAAGTACAGTCTTTCTACTGACCATGTGGTCCTGAGCTTTCCCCTGTGTCGGGCACTCCTCTTTTTGTAGGCAGACTGTATGGCGACAGTCGCAGAGCGCCTATGCAAATCACTCTCTCTCTCGCCATCCTTCCCATGTGCTCCACTTTAGCACAAAATATCCATTTCCTGGTATCACAAGAGCGCCCAATAACAACCATTTGAGCCCTCAGTTCTTGAAGCTGTCTTCCTGCACTTTTCCCATTCAACGTAGTCGCCATTTCAGCTTCTTTGGGATTGAGTTGCGATTCCAGCTCTATTTCCAGAGAATGTCCTATCTTTTCAGCTTCCTCAGCTAAGGATTCTTCTGGCTTTGATTCTGCACTCATACCTCTGTTTGTTGCCTGTTGGGCAATTGCAGGTTTGGCTAGTGCTTTCATAGCTGGCTCAAACTTCGTAACCTTGTTTTGAAGGTGAGTGGTGTCCCCAGCTCTCACTGTACATTTGTCCTCACGGGCCTTAGTTACTGTGGGACACCGATGCTTGGACAGAGCCAATACCTTTTCCTGTATTGGAGGCATCTGTAAGTTAGTGGACTGCAGAGTCTCACTCTATTTCTTGAGTGTTTCCTGCCATTCTCCCTTCAGGGTCTTTATTTCTTCCCTGTGCTTTCTCTAAGCTTGCTTCCACCTATCATTCTTTATTTTGTGGAGCACTGTGAACTTCTTCGCTTGGCTGCAGATACTCGTCTCAGTTTCTGGACCTTTTTGCGCTCCCTCTTGTACTGAGTCACCTGGTCTCTAAGCTTAGCCTCTAGCGATGCTTTGGTGATGGTCAGGGTAGCCTTCAGTTTATCCTGCTGCTTTGCGAGGATGCACTGGGTAATCAGACGTTCTTGCAGCACTTGTATTTCCTTAGCAGCCTGCAGATTTTCTTCCTGCAGAGTTCGCTGCTTCTCCTCGACATTCTTGAGGTGTGTACGCAGACCTTGCAGTTGGTTCTGCAGTCGGTGCTCTGCTTCAAATTTCTCATCTTCCAACCGTTTCTTTATTTTTTCAAGCTCGTGCAGCTTTTTATTCTTTCCATTGACGTGGTTTGTCAACTCCGAATTTTCTTTTTTTAATCTTAAATGTTCTCCTTTTTCAGTCTCTGTACTATTCAGGGCCTCCTTGCAGTCCACCTCCATTTTTGCACATCTGTTTGGAGGCGGGCTGTCTCCTGGCGTGAGACTTCCATCTCCAGGTTTAGGTTCTGAAGCTCCTTCTGAGAGACTTTGAGATCTAAGTTAAGATGTAGGATAGTTTTCTTTGAAATGTCCAGCTCCTCATTGAGACTGTGAAGTTCCTTTCTGGAGACTTCCAGTTCTGTGCGGCAGCTGTTGATCTCATGATGTGAGGCATCCAGTGCTCTGCGGAGTGTATGAACCTCCTTCTGAGATACGTCTGTCCGGACACTGTTCACCTCTTTTTGTGAGGCATTCAGCTCTATGCGAAGAGTGTGAACCTCTTGCTGGAAGACTGTCATCTGCTTCAGTGCCTCCTCATACTTCCGCTTCAGCTTAGCCATCATTTTATCAGATTGGCTCTGCTTTTCATCCATGGCGGAAATAGTAGCGTTTACAGTATCTAGCTCAGTCTTGATATCGTCCAATTCTGTCCTGGCCGAAGATTACATTGCGAGCACATGTTCTGTAGCTTCACGTTATTTTCCCGGAGCCGATCACAGTCACGCCTGGCAACCTTCAGGACATCCCTAGGGCTGGTCAAGGGATCGTCACTCACCGGTTCCGGCTCCGCTTCCCTGGGATGGTTGGTTGAGGGTTTCTCACTATTAGCACCGGACAGACACTTCTTTGGGGTACACGACTTCTGCCTTGGTCAATCTGGATATTCGGTCATCCGCGGGATGATTTCTCCATTTTTTCTAGGCTGCAGGGCATTTTGGACCCCCTTTTCCTCCGCAAGATCTGCAGATGTGTCTGTTCCATCCACGGTAAGTGAAGAACCGCTTTTCTTTTTCTTTTTTCGCCTTTTTGTTTTGGATGACACCGTCCCCTCAGGGATACTGGGGTCTCCATCTTCATTTGAAATTTTAGCAGTGTCACTGGATCCACCTGGCTTTTCTTGCAACTGTAACAGCTGACGGAAATATTCGGTGATCCACTGCTCCCGCTCTTTCTCCTGCCGATCATATTCATCATCATAGGGAGCGGTCTTTTTGGTTCGTACCGAGTTCAGGCATCCCTACCATTCTTGGGGTGTTTTGTGGGTGTGACTCGGTTTGGGTTCCCCATAAGAGATGTCTTCCTCCTCATCGGACTGGAAGGGCCACTCTTCCGTGGGGTAGGGTTCATTACAGGAATGCTGCATCTTGTCCTCCATTTTGGGGCTATCAGGTGTATTTTTCTTCCTGACATCAGGAGGCGCTATTGCAGCTCTTGCCACTGTATTTGCTACAACCCCAAATGGTTGTAGTCCTACAGGTGGGCATATTTTGCTTGTAGAGGTCGTAGCTCTCACAGGCCTCTCTGTAGTCTTTTTCTTCCCTTGGGTTACAATATTAGCATTACTGTGCATGCATTCACTCTCGTCATCTGAATAAGGCCTGAAGGGACACTGCTCCATGTGGTGGGGTTCTTTACACCAGGAACACATTTTCTTCCCTATTTTTACAGTCTGTATTTGACTTCAGCTGGGTGGCCATTTTAAATTCCATGGGCTCTATTTCTTTAAATACAGTGCTTGCTAGCTGCCCATTTTCTGGCTTCAGCAAAGGCTTTTGCTTTACACAATTTACTTGCTATGTGCAATCCCTCTGCTTCAGCAACAGAATTTGGTTTTTTGCTTGAGTTCAGTAATTTTCAGTCTCATCTTTGGGTATTATGGCATTCACTCTTCACACTTTGGGTGCCTGTTTTACATAGGCAAAATGTTTTTACTTGCAGAAAAAAAAACATTCTTTGCAGTGGAATATTTCTTTCACTCCCGGCAGGGTGACTCAACACTCAGCAATTGGCTTTCAAATACCTTTCACACAGTTCAGCAATCCCTTTTTCCCCGGTAGGGCAATTTTACACTCAGCATTTGTTTGCTGAAAATTCCCCTGCTTCAGCACAGTCTTGCATCAATTTTCACACTTTCTGCATACTGCTGCGGCCGAGTTTATTCGAGCATTTGCCCGTTCTCGGCCGCAGCAGTAACCTGGCGCGCGCCGGAGGGTGCCGGGCGCACGTCGATGCCTCGGAGGAGAGGCCCGCCGATCGGGGTTTCCCCCTCTCCTCACCGGGACCGCCGGGTCCCCCGGAACGTCCCGCCGCCGTCCTCACATCCGCGCGACACCAGGGCTCCCTCGGGGAGCCCTGGGCACGCGTACAGGCGGCACAGGCACCCGATGACGCGTGACCGCGCATCGGTGATGCGCGGCACGCTGAGGGAGTGCGGCTCGCAAGCTGGGACATATCCCAGCTTGCAGAATGAGCCGAAATCAAATAAAGTGTGCCGCCTGTGTATACTCCATTCACAGCTTGAGTCCTATGCGGTGTGGCAACCTTTATTTGCAGAATCAGTACCGCTCGTGGGTCACCATCTGTATTCACTGCTTCAGCGAAACATTTGAAAACAACAAACGCCTATCCCTTTTAAGGGCTAACTCACTTCTTGAACCCTGACTACGGCTGGTAGGGAAAACCCCTATTTCAATGACCATATTACACTTTGTGATAGGCAAATAAGGTTTACCTGCTTCAGCAGTCTCTCTCTCTCTCTCTCTTGGGATTGGGGAAAAGAGTCCATCTGTGGTTTTGTGAGTTTCAGTGTAGTGTAGATTTCCTGCCTGGGTGTGTCACTTTAACTCTTATCTCTGCTGCATGTGATTGTTTATGTTGCTCAGGCTGTTTGTAGGCAAAAAGTACACAAAAAAATCCACAGGCAATCTCCGGGTCCTTCTAACTTCAAAGACCACCTCTCATCCCAAACTTCTGACACCATATGTAGGAGGACATGTGCAGAGGTACACAATGGAGACTGTTTTAAGGTGAAATTAAAACAAGGCTTTATTGTCCTGTGGCTTTAAACACAGCAAAAATCAACTTAAGAGAATAAGCCAAACAAAAAAACCTATCTCTGCTTTGGAGAGTATCTACACATGTAGCTCAGCCCTCTCTGACTGGGTTTGTTAGCTAAGCTATTTACCAGCCCCAAATCATGGAGACATTTATCAATACACATAGACATAGATAATAGTCTTATAGGAAAAGTCTTATCTGTTAGCTGGGCTACTGTAGGGGAAGCTTCTCTGCTCTCTTGGATCCGCACCCGTGTGTGCTAAGGCAATCTCCGGGCTCCAGGTTAGAATCTTGTCCCCTTTGTGTTGGGGTCAGCTTGTCGCTCAAGACATCTGTCCTTCCTTGGTTCAGCCTAGTTGTGGACTAAGGAATCTCTGCTCTGTCTCCTAGTTCAGCTCAGGTGTGAGCTAAGGAGTCTCACTTCCTGTCTCAAAGGCAGGCTTTTTCTAACACCTCTAATCAGCCAGGTGCTGGTCAATTAACCAGCACATCGCTGGATTAGAGGCAAGTTTTCTGAACAAGGTAAGTCCCCTGTTACAAATAGCTTTGAGAACCACCTTTAGCAGTAATAACTTGAAGTAATCGTTTTCTGTATAACTTTATCAGTCTCTCACATAGTTGTGGAGGAATGTTGGCCCACTCTTCTTTACAACGTTGCTTCAGTTCATTGAGGTTTGTGGGCATTTGTTTATGCACAGCTCTCTTAAGGTCCTGCCACAGCATTCCAATCGGGTTGAGGTCTGGACTATGACTAGGCCATTGCAACACCTTGATTCTTTTCTTTTTCAGCCATTCTGTTGTAGATTTGCTGGTGTGCTTAGGATCATTGTTCTGTTGCATGACCCAATTTCGGCCAAGCCTTAGCTGTCGGACAGATGGCCTCACATTTGACTCTAGAATACTTTGGTATACAGAGGAGTTCTTGGTCGACTCAATGACTGCAAGGTTCCCAGGTCCTGTGGCTGCAAAGCAAGCCCAAATCATCACCCCTCCACCACCATTCTTGACAGTTGTATGAGGTGTTTGTGCTGATATGTTGTGTTTGGTTTTCGCCAAATGTGGCACTGTGTATTATGGGCAAACATCTCCCCTTTGGTCTCGTCTGTCCAAAGGACATTGTTCCAGAAGTCTTGTGGTTTGTTCAGATGCAACTTTGCAAACCTAAGCCGTGCTGCCATGTTATTTTTAGACAGAAGAGACTTTCTCCTGGCAACCCTTCCAAACAAACCATACTTGTTCAGTCTTTTTCTAATTGTACGGTCATAAACTTTAACATTTAACATGCTAACTAAGGCCTGTAGAGTCTGAGATGTAACTCTTGGGTTTTTTACAATTTCTCTGAGCATTGCACGGTCTGACCTTGGGGTGAATTTGCTGGGACGTCCACTCCTGGGAAGATTGGCAACTGTCTTGAATGTTTTCCACTTTGAATAATCTTTCTCGCTGTAGAATGATGGACTTAAATTTTTTTGGAAATGACCTAATAACCCTTCCCAAATTGATGGGCAGCAACAATTGCTTCTCTAAGATCATTGGCATTGTGTTAACACACACCTGAATACCCTAGACCAGCAAACTGCTAAAACTTCAGTTTTTATATAGGTGGTCACACTTGCTGATAATCAATTAATCAAGGGCATTTGATTAGCAGCACCTGTTTGCTACTCAGCATCTTAATTCTCATAGCTTCTCCATTTTGGCTTTATTTTTGATAAATAAATCATGACACAGTGTAATATGTCACGTGTTGTATTGACCTCATTTTAAGACCTGCTTAAGAACAGATGATTGTTATTATGTCCTGATATCTGAAACCATAGAATTCAAAGAGGGTGTACTTTCTTTTTCACACCACTGTAACATTGAAGTACACCTAAAAATATACAACATCCTGTATTTTTTTCCCCATCAGTCAGCATTAGAAATGCTAAAATAAACATTGATCACTAGCACTCCTTCACCCCATTGACTGCTTGGGGGTGGAAATGGCAGCCATCTTAATTTCAGTCAAAGTCTATGATTTTGGAAGCTGATCTCTACAGACTAACATCATAAAAATAAAAGGAAAATATCACTCTGAAAAAAAAGCTGCAGCTATTTCAAGTCTTGCCACTTACCCGGAGCAGCTTTGCCGGGGATCCAACACCACGAGAGTGGGGTGTGTGGTGTGTGTAAGCAGTGCAGGAGAAGCCAGTGGGGGGAGGGGGAGGATCTCATGCAGTCTGGAGAAGCCGGGATGTTGGCTGTCTCTGAGCCCCTAGCCCGGAGCCAGCCCCCCTCTCTCCTCCCCCCCACCCCCTGGTGGAGGTACGGGGGTGTTTGTGTTAGTTATTAAAGTTTGGCAAAAAAAATAATTTGTTGTTACCTGGCATTAGGTGCTTCAGCACTTAATGCCAGGTATAATCACGACTTTAAAAAAATGCTTTAACTAATGTGTTATTTCCTGATTTAACTTTGAAGGACTGCTAAGGATATGCCTTGATGTGGTCCCCACCTCTTTTGCATATCATTAGCACAGACATCTGTTAAAGTTAACTACATGACATCGTTGCTTAAACACGTCAATTCAAATCATCCTCATCATCTTCATTTATTTGTTTAAGTAAATACAGTCCTCCACTAAAGGGGGCATCGCAATACTTTACAGGCAATTTTAGGGCAACTACAATTAAATACAATGATTTTGTTACATTAGAGACAGACAGGGGACAAAAAAGGTATATTAATAAATGGTTGTATTAAATGAACAAAGGTTATACACATTCAGTTTACAAATATTTAATGGACAGTCAGAGATATAATTATAAGTAACATTTACAGACAGGATTGAAACTGTGTTAGAAGAGGTAGGATAGACTTTCAATAGTCAGAGGCTCTGCCTCAATGAGCTTACAATCTATAGGCAGGGTAAATTGACATTGGGCACAGGGGATAAGAGAGATGGTGAGTATCGGAAGCAATAGAGCAGCGGTGACATTACCAAACATCAGCAAACAGCAGCACATGGCGACACCCTTTGGGGCAACTCAGGTGTTATGTCACAGAGATTCTTTGTGGAAATGAAAAACGCAGCATGGCAACACACTGTACCTCAGTCAGACATGCAGGGGGGAGGGGCTAGCACATCGTTAAGGACTTTTGAGAATACCAGTTGGCCTATAACGATAAATTAACTCAAATTCAGGGATCGTTAAGTATTTAACAGAACTCTGAGGATCTACCCCCTTGTGAGAACTGGTTTCCTGGTGTTAGGCCCAAAAGGTACAGGTAAAGTACACAACCTCTGCTATTCTGGTCAGCAGTTCTAGCAGTGAGCTAAACCAGTTGCTGAGTATCATTATTGTCACAACATACTTTTGAGCTGCTCACTGCTCACACCTGTAGCCCCTGCCTCATGCTTCTTTAAAAGCAGACCACTTCCTGGTTGACAGTTCAATGTTCCTTGTGCACAAAAAGAAGCACACCTGAGATATGTGAGATGTGTGAGATATGCCAATAGCTGGATTAGATACAGGTGTGAGTAGTGGCCCTCAAAATATGCTATAACAGCTGTGATATCTATCAGATTATATAATGCACCCTGCTAAAGCTGCTGTCCAGAATAGGAGAGTTTTGGAGTTTTAATCCTGTTAGGTTTAGGCTGACAAAGTACTCCATTCCTTACAAGGTTGTCATATTGTCAACTCAACATATTTCTTATGGGAATCCTTTTAGGAATTGTGGGATGTGAATAATTTAAATATACTTTGCATATCTCTCGGGTATCTAGCTTAACCTTAACCTTGTGACATGCTGGAGTTGCTGTTATTTAACTTATAGTTTTTATTTGTTTTGAAAGACACAGCTTTAATACATCTTATGACCAGTACTGCGTCATGCAATATCAATATCTCATGTGCATCTTAGCTGTATACAAACATTGATCGGCGTTTAACAGGGTGATATAAACACGAAGCTAAGCAACAAATAATACATAATAAGCAATAAATAATAAAAAACATTGGAGGGGGGGTAAGGGGGGTGACGGGGAGGGGGATGGGAGGGCCACGACCTTGCTCAACACCTATGAGCCCTGAATACCTCTGCTAACGTCGGTGAAGATCTATAGAAGAGTAGTGCTGTGTGGGTAGGTTGTAACTGATGTTACTCAAGGGGCTAGCTAACTACCGCATTATAGGAGAACGCATCTACGGATTATTAAAGCAGTATGGTGGATCTCTCTACCCCTGGGATGTCTGTCTGGGCCAGCCAAGGCGTCCAGACTTTTAGGAAATTTTCGCCAGTGTCATTAACTAAACTCGTTAATTTTTCCATCTGGCATACGTACCAAAATCTATTCCGAATCTTGGGAATTGTAGGAATTTCACTTTGTTTCCATAATGCTGCGATCTCGCACCTCACGGCTGTAGCAAAATGAGCTATTAGTTTGAGATCTATTTTTGCGAGACCTTGTCGGGCTCTGCCAAGCAGGAAGAGTCCGGGATCAAATGGGATTTCGAGGTCTAAGATCCTCTGTAGCCAATCCTTGATCTTACTCCATAACGGGACTAGCCGGGGGCAAGACCACAGCATATGTAACAGATCAGCGGGTTCTCCACATTGTCTATGGCACAATGGGGAGCTTCCCTTTGCAAATTTAGATAATCTAAGTGGGGTGAGATACCACCTCATTAGGACTTTATATGCGTTCTCCTTTAATGTTGTACATATCGAGCACTTGGCAGCTGCGGTTGCTATTTGAGTCCATTCATCTGGATCTAAGGTCTCACCTAGGTCCACTTCCCATTTTAACATATACCCTTGTTTGTGGATTACTTTAACGCTATAACCGACCACTTCTCTATAGATCTGCGATGTAAGTCCCTTTGTATTTGTCTTTCTCAGACAGAGCTTTTCGAATGTTGTCAACGGTGGATGTGGTTTAGAATTATTGTAGAAGGCTCTGACCTGGAGGTATCTATAAAATTCTGTGTGTGGGATATTTTTATCCTCTCTAATTTGTTCAAATGTTATTATTTTGTTGTCATCCTCCAGATCCTTTAGTCTCGTTATATTGTTATGTTTCCAAATTTGAAAGTTTGCGCTATGCATACCTGGAGCAAAATGAGGATTTCCCCATAGAGGTGTCATCAAAGTATTTTTGGCTGTAAGTCCACATTTAAATTTGGTGGCATCCCAGATTGCTAATGAATTGGTCATTAAGGATAACGGCGGGTGTGTAGAATTTTTTCTTGCTATTTTTGGGGTCCATAATAAGTTGCTTAGCTCCAATGGGGAGCAAGCCTTGTTCTCCAACGCAACCCATCTCTTCAAATCCGGGTGTGTCTGCCATTGGGAAAGTTGGCATAATTGGGCTGCATGATAATATGATATCAAGCAAGGTACTGCCAAGCCTCCTTCCATCGGATGGTTCAATAGGATCTGCTTTTTAACTCTGGCTTTTTCCCCCCCCCCCCCATATGAAAGTAAGGATGGAGGCTTGTAGCTCGCTAATGTCTTTCAGATTCAACGGCACTGGGAGGGTTTGGAACAAATATAAGATGCGCGGGAGAAGATTCATTTTTACACTAAATATTTTGCCTATCCATGAGATATTAAATTTCGTCCAACGCCTTATATCCTCCTTCAGTGTTCTGATTAACTTGGGGTAATTTGCTTTATAGATTGATCTAAAATTGCTAGTGATAAATAACCCCAGGTATTTGATTGCTGTATGCTGCCAACGGAAATTAAAATTCAGGGAAATTAGTTTTTCGTCTGATTTTGGTAGAGTGACGTTCAGGGCCTCTGATTTTGATTGGTTAATTTTGAACCCTGAGATCTTGTTAAACTGATCTAGCAAGTTGAAAAGATTAGGGAGAGAGGTGAGGGGTCTCGACAAAACCATTAGGACATCATCTGCGTATAGCGCTATTTTGTGTGATTGATCCTCTAACTGTATTCCTACAATGTCCGGATTATCTCTAACTTTGGCCGCTAGCGGTTCCATACACATGGAAAAGAGTAGCAGCGAGAGGGGGCAGCCCTGTCTCGTGCCACTCTTAATCTTAAATAAATCGGATGGGAAACCTTGGTGTATGACTTTAGCTGTCGGACCAGCATACAGAGCCATGATAGCGGATATTATTTTATTCTCGAAACCAAATGCTCCAAGCGTGGCCTTTAGGTATGCCCAGTCGATCCTATCGAAGGCTTTTTCTGCATCTAGACTTAACACCATAACTTGTATTTTTTGTGAATTGGCTATTTCTAACAGATCAATGATTCGTCTGATGTTGTCTCCCGCTTGTCTATCTTTAACAAATCCGACTTGATCTGGGTGTATCAGTCTAGGTAGGATCTGACTTAATCTGTTGGCAATCAATTTAGCGTAAATTTTTATATCTGTGTTAATAAGCGAGATAGGCCTATAACTTTTACAATCTAATGGGTCTTTGCCAGGTTTGTGAATTATAGAGATTGACGCTTGGAGCATATTTTCCGGAAAGGTGTCTCCTTCTAACACCGCGTTGAACATGTTGAGCAGGTACGGGGCCAAGGATTTACTATATTTTTTGTAATACAGACCTGGAGTTGCTGTTACAACAGGCTCCAAAGATTGTGGCAGTTGTTATTTTACCTGCCACATAGCCTCTGGCCAGAAACAAATATGCAAGTGGAGATATATATATATATATATATATATATATATATATATATATATATATATATATATATATATATATATAACAAATTGGAGTAGCGCCTTAGGAAGCTTGATAAGGATAAATCAGCTGTGTAAATCAGATAGAGTTAACAAGGCTATTGACCAAAGAATCCCCAAAAGGGCGAATTTGTGATAAAAACAACTGAAATCTATAGCAAAAATAAAAAATATGAAACATAAAAAATAAAATAAAAACCAGATGTCAGTTGAAATTTCAAAAAATGTACTTAGTCCACTGGAGTTTTGCTGCCCGTATATAAGGATCACCAAATCCCAAGGATATCTGCAGAAAACAAGAAGAAAAAACAGGCGCACTCCTAGTGTGATAAAGTATAAAACAGTATTGATGGGATTGTAAAATATAAAAAGCGCACTCACAAACAGAGTAAAAATAATAGCATTTATGAGATATACTCAATCGCCTTGAAGTTGTAAAGGGGAATGTATCAGCCTGTCCCGTTGGTGCCACCTCTGGTGTATCCGTTGGTTCAGCAAGGTGCACTGGAGCCACCGCAGCCAGATGATGTAATAATCAGCAACACGGTCAGTGACTCCCTCCAGATACACCTCCCACAGCTCTCACTGCTCACCAGCAGGCAACTGCAAAACCAGAAGCGACAGCAGTCCCAAGCAAAATAGCAACAGCTCCAAGGTACTCTCTCCTGACGAAGTCCTTAGTGACAAAACGCGTAGGGCGTTTCCCAAAGAGGCGAGTTTGTGGCTGACATTACTGCACGAACGGAGAGAGTACCTTGGAGCTATTGCTATTTTGCTTGGGACTGCTGTCGCTTCCGGTTTTGCAGTTGCCTGCTGGTGAGCAGTGAGAGCTGTGGGAGGTGTATCTGGAGGGAGTCACTGACCGTGTTGCTGATTATTACATCATCTGGCTGCGGTGGCTCCAGTGCACCTTGCTGAACCAACGGATACACCAGAGGTGGCACCAACGGGACAGGCTGATACATTCCCTTTACAGCTTCAAGGCGATTGAGTATATCTCATAAATGCTATTATTTTTACTCTGTTTGTGAGTGCGCTTTTTATATTTTACAATCCCATCAATACTGTTTTATACTTTATCACACTAGGAGTGCGTCTGTTTTTTCTTCTTGTTTTCTGCATATATATATATATATATATATATATATATATATATATATATATATATAGTGCAGAATAAATGAGTTCTTCAGTATTCGGTGAAATCTTTTTTATTGGACTAACAATTTATGTCATAGGACAAGCTTTCGAGAGTTATCTTCTCTTCTTCAGGTCAAGCAATACTGATATACAAAGGAATCTATGGCTAAAACAGTGTGGAGAGAGGGGGGAAAAAACAACAGATATTTACTGTAGATAAGGTAGGGTGTTAAGTGTTTGAAGCCAGGGAACAGTGTCAAAGAAAGGTGGGGAGGGGGAGGGATGCTGGGGGGGAGAGAAAGTGTGGATAAGTATAGAGGCAAGCAGGATAATTACAAGCAATTTCGATAGGGTGTGAGATCTAAAAATCTAAATCCTCAATGGAATGTTTAAAAGCACCCAAGAACGGAAAACATTTGAACTCAGAATGATAAGACTATTTGACACCAAAACCAAAGGACTTAATGCGGACATGGGTTTTCTCACACCCTATCAAAATTGCTTGTAATTATCCTGCTTGCCTCTACTCTTATCCACACTTTCTCTCCCCCCCCAGCATCCCTCCCCCTCCCCACCTTTCTTTGACACTGTACCCTGGCTTCAAACACTTAACACCCAACTTATCTACAGTCAATATCTGTTGGTTTATTTTTTTCCTCTCTCCACACTGTTTTAGCCATAGATTCCTTTGTATGTCAGTATTGCTTGACCTGAAGAAGAGAGGATAACTCTCGAAAGCTTGTCCTACTGTATGACATAAATTGTTAGTCCAATAAAAAAGGTATCACTGAATACTGAAGAAATCATTTATTCTGCACTATCGCAACTGGACTAACACGGCTATTTTCTGCTTTATATATATATATATATATATATATATATATATATTGTGACAGAAACCAGGGGTTGGTAATAAACTCCATATACAGGGCTCCCAGGATACTGAACAGTTTCTGTCCTGTCTAAGCTGAACAGGGCAGCCTCGTGGTACAGGCACTCCATTCCACAGTTTGTCTGCTGCCTGTTTTCTGTCACCTGTCATGCTGATTAGAGTTCAGGTATATAAGACCTGTTTCCTGTTTCCTCTGAGCCCCGCCCAAGAGCCTGGAAGGCTGCTGAACTGCAGAGGGGTGAGAAAGCCTCTTTCCCAAATCGCTTCATTCATTCTGTTAGTTTGTCTAAAGACTGCAAAGGTACTTATTTTGTTGGTGGAAGTGGACAAGCCACTTCCAACTCTGAGTCAGGGACATCTAAGTTTAAGTTATCGCTCAGACGAGCAGCTTTTTGTTTGGCTTTGTTTTCTGTTTAAACTGTGGCAGTCTCAGTGCCTGGGACTGAATAAACCAGGCATAGCCTGTTTAAAGGAACAGTACGTGACGTCTCATCATTTAACCTACCCTAAAAGACCGTGTTCTAACAGTCCCGGACAGACGGCGGAGCCCCGGAGTAAGCCGTTTGTCACATATGGTGGAGAATGCGGGCAGAACACTGAAAGGTCTGGGGGTTAAAGAACTTTAAAAAAAAAAAAAAAAAGAAGGTTTTTTTTTTCCTCTCTCTCCAAACAAGATGGAAGACGTGGTGAGTGCGCTGGTACGCAATGTCGCTGTCCAGAAAGACGCGAATGAAGCCCAGCAACAGGCGAGTGAAACCCAGCGACAGCTGTTAATAGCCCAGCAAGAGACTAATGCAAACCAGCAAGAGACAAACCGCCTGCTGAGAGAGGAGCAAAAGCGGTTCGCTCAGGGCTTACAGCAGGAACTCGAGATCCTGAGGGGGACTATCAGTAACCTTCCACTGGCAGAGGCAGCCCCAGTTCCGAAAATGACCAGGGCAAGCCACTACCTTCAGAAGATGGGACCCTCGGATGATGTGGAAGCCTATCTTCTCACGTTTGAACGCACGGCACAGAGAGAGGGATGGCCAGAAGCTGAGTGGGCTGGTCTAATCGCACCCTTCCTAAGCGGCGAACCCCAGAAGGCTTACTTTGATCTAGAGCCAGCCGAAGCTAACGTCTATGCAAAATTGAAGTTCGAGATCCTCGCCCGCCTCGGCGTAACCACAGCTGTTCGTGCCCAAAGGTTTCACGCATGGTCCTTCACGATGGATAAAGCCACCCGAAGCCAGATGTATGACCTCATCCACCTCGCCCGGAAGTGGCTACAACCCGAGATCAACTCAGCAAGCCACATCGTGGAACGGTTGGTCATGGACCAGTTCTTGAGGAAACTTCCCTCTGCCTTACGCCGTTGGGTCAGTCGGAGTGATCCCCACAATGCGGATGAGCTTGTGGCCCTTGTAGAAAGGTACAGTGCAGCAGAAGAGCACCCGCAACCCACAGTCGTGGAGCAACCCCACTATCCGAGGTTCCAGGACTCTTCCAGAGACGGTAAAAGGGTACCGGGGTTAAGGGGCGCTGAAGAGCGGCGACCACCTTCACGCCGCTCCAGCAACAGTGGTTCGCACACTAAGGGCAATAGCCAACATGGGGAGCCGGGAAAAGGCTCTAAGTGGGACACAGACTATGTACCTAAATGTGTAAATTGTCATGAGAGGGGCCACACAGCAAAAATCTGCCCACTAAATGATGAGCCCATGCAATGCAACAGCGTGGAACCTTATTCGCTGTTGTCCCAATGTATGGGCCCTAGCCCAGAGGACCCCTTGAATAACCATCTGTGGGCATTTGTAAAGGTTAATGGTAAGAGGGTTCGGGCACTTCTTGACTCTGGGAGTATGGTCACACTAGTGTCCGAATACCTATTGCCCATTAAGAAGAAACAGGTAAACAGTTCACAAAGAGTGGCAATTTGTTGTATACATGGGGATAATCATGAATATTCCACTGTTGATGTTTTTTTTTAAACAGAATTTGGTTCTTTAGATTTCAAGGTGGGTGTTGTACCCAAACTGGCACATGATGTGTTAATAGGGACCGACTTTCCCCATTTTCTAAAAATGTGGTCCCCAGCTCAGAATAGCGCCCAGAGTTCAATAGCAGACCATAACGAAGTGTTAGAAGAAACAAATCCTTTCCCTTTTTCAGAAATGGAGGTTGACGAGGGCCCAAATAAGAAGGGGGAAAAGGAGGAGTGCTGTGAAATTCCCTTCCCCATCACTACTTTGGTAGGGAATACCCCAAATCAAGATGTTGATCAGGCACTTACCACCCCAGTACAGGATAAGACCCTCGCTGACCTAGAGGTCAGTCCTGGGAGTTTTAAGAAGGCCCAGTGGGAGGACCCCACATTAGCGGTAGCAAGGGGAAATATACGGGACCAGAATAGTACTCATGGCCAACCAGATAGGTCACTTGCTTACCCCTACTTCGAGGTAGAGAACGACCTAGTATATCGGGTTGATAAAAGAAAATCAGTTACAACTAAACAATTGTTGGTACCACGGACATTCCGTAACGTAGTATTACACCTCGCACATAGTCATCCATTGGGGGGACACCTAGGGGTGGAAAAGACAAAAGAAAAGGTTCTCCGAAGCTTTTATTGGCCTGGGGTTCTGGCAGAAATTACAAACTATTGTTCCTCATGCCCAGAATGTCAGATCACCGCCCCGTTCAAAGCATACCGCAGCCCATTGGTACCCCTTCCCATAATAGAGGTACCATTTGACCGGATTGCTATGGATCTAGTAGGACCCCTAATAAAGTCTGCTAGGGGACATCAGCATATATTGGTAATATTAGATTATGCTACCCGATATCCGGAGGCAGTTCCCCTACGTAGCACCTCTGCTAAAAACATAGCAAAAGAGTTAGTACTTCTGTTTTCCCGGGTCGGAATTCCTAAAGAGATCTTATCTGACCAGGGAACACCATTTATGTCCCAAGTAACAAAAGAGCTATGTAAACTCCTAAAAATCAAGCATCTCAGAACCTCGGTCTATCATCCACAAACAGATGGTTTAGTGGAAAGGTTCAATAAAACCTTAAAGAGCATGTTACGCCGGGCGGTCGATAAGGATGGGAAAAACTGGGACTGTTTGTTACCATACCTGTTATTTGCCATTAGGGAAGTTCCCCAGTCATCCACAGGCTTCTCCCCGTTTGAACTATTGTATGGCCGACATCCAAGGGGCTTACTGGATATAGCCAAAGAAACTTGGGAACACGAGGTTACCCCTTACAGAAGTGTAATAGAGCATGTTGCCCAAATGCAGGACCGCATTGCTGCAGTCCTACCCATAGTGAGGGAACACATGGAGAAAGCTCAAGAAGCACAAAGGAATACGTATAATAAGGGTGCTAGGGTCAGAATTTTTTTTCCAGGTGATAGGGTACTAGTTCTGGTTCCCACCGTGGAGAGTAAATTCCTTGCTAAATGGCATGGGCCATATGAGGTCTTGGAAAGAGTGGGAGAAGTAAATTATAGGGTAAGGCAGCCAGGTAGGAGGAAACCTGAGCAAATTTACCATATAAACCTACTCAAGCCCTGGAAAGATAGAGAGGTCTTGTTAACCCTAGTACCCCAAGGTCCGTCAGAGAATCAAGAAACTGACCCAGAGGTTAGCATAGCTGAAACACTGTCCGTGCATCAGAAACGAGAGGTCCAGAGTTTAGTGAGAAGGAACAAAGAAATCTTCTCTACACAGCCAGGTAAAACTAACGTAATTAAACATGACATAGTCTCTGAACCGGGGGTCCGAGTTCACCTTAAACCGTACCGAATCCCAGAGGCCAAGAGAGAGGCTATAAGTTTAGAGGTTAAAAAAATGCTAAAACTAGGCGTAATTGAGGAATCCCAAAGTGGGTGGAACAGCCCTATAGTTTTAGTCCCAAAGCCAGACGGTACAACAAGGTTTTGTAATGACTACCGGAAACTAAACGCGGTGTCAAAATTTGATACTTATCCTATGCCCAGGGTGGATGAACTTGTAGAGAGACTGGGCAAAGCCCGATATCTCACAACCCTAGACCTAACAAAAGGGTACTGGCAGGTTCCCCTCACAGAAAGGGCAAAAGAAAAAACAGCCTTCTCAACCCCAGACGGCCTCTTTCAATATAAGGTGCTGCCTTTTGGCTTACATGGAGCTCCCGCCACATTCCAAAGAATGATGGATAAAATTTTAAAACCACATGTTCGGTACGCTGCCGCCTACCTGGATGATGTGGTAATCCATAGTGAAGATTGGCAGTCCCACCTTCCAAAGGTCCAAGCTGTGCTCGACGCAGTTCGGTCTGCTGGACTAACTGCTAACCCCGCTAAATGCACTATTGGTCTGGAGGAGGCCAAGTATCTGGGGTATTCTATTGGTAGAGGGTTACTCAAACCACAAACACTCAAAGTAGAGGCGATACAAAATTGGCCAAGGCCAGTCACAAAAAAACAAGTAAGGACCTTTTTGGGGTTAATTGGCTACTATAGGAGGTTTATTCCCAATTTTGCAACTAAGGCAACCCCACTAACCGACCTCACAAAAGCAAGAGGACCGCTAATGGTAAAGTGGTCCCCCGAAGCCGAACAGGCCTTTAGAAGCCTGAAAGAAGCTCTCTGTGCCCAACCAGTGTTGGTCACACCTGACTTCTCCAAAGAGTTCGTAGTCCAAACCGACGCATCTGAGGTAGGGCTGGGGGCGGTACTCTCCCAGGAGTCTCAAGGGGAGGAGCACCCCATCCTTTATTTAAGTAGGAAACTAAATCCCCAGGAGAAAAATTACTCCATAGTCGAGAAAGAGTGTCTCGCAATAAAGTGGGCTGTAGAGACACTCAAGTATTATCTGTTGGGGAGAAAGTTCCGATTGGTCACAGATCATGCACCCCTTACCTGGATGTGTCAAAATAGGGAGAAGAACGCTAGGGTGACCAGGTGGTTCCTAAGCCTACAGCCCTTTAAATTTTCTGTGGAACACAGGTCGGGGCACAAACATGGCAATGCCGACGGGTTGTCAAGGATGCACTCCCTAATATCCATGGTCGCTCACCCCTCGAGGTCTGAGCTGGGGGGGAGGATATGTGACAGAAACCAGGGGTTGGTAATAAACTCCATATACAGGGCTCCCAGGATACTGAACAGTTTCTGTCCTGTCTAAGCTGAACAGGGCAGCCTCGTGGTACAGGCACTCCATTCCACAGTTTGTCTGCTGCCTGTTTTCTGTCACCTGTCATGCTGATTAGAGTTCAGGTATATAAGACCTGTTTCCTGTTTCCTCTGAGCCCCGCCCAAGAGCCTGGAAGGCTGCTGAACTGCAGAGGGGTGAGAAAGCCTCTTTCCCAAATCGCTTCATTCATTCTGTTAGTTTGTCTAAAGACTGCAAAGGTACTTATTTTGTTGGTGGAAGTGGACAAGCCACTTCCAACTCTGAGTCAGGGACATCTAAGTTTAAGTTATCGCTCAGACGAGCAGCTTTTTGTTTGGCTTTGTTTTCTGTTTAAACTGTGGCAGTCTCAGTGCCTGGGACTGAATAAACCAGGCATAGCCTGTTTAAAGGAACAGTACGTGACGTCTCATCATTTAACCTACCCTAAAAGACCGTGTTCTAACAGTCCCGGACAGACGGCGGAGCCCCGGAGTAAGCCGTTTGTCACAATATATATATATATATATATATATATATATATATATATATATATATATATATATAATCAATTAATAAACATTTTACTTAATTCTCTGTGTAAAAATAATGGTTACATCAAATATGGTTCATGGGATATATTTCCAACTGATGTGGTAGTTGTATATTTGTTAATCCTGGCTTCTCAAAGATCCTTAAAAGAAAAAGCTTTGATATCATGGGAGCTGACATTTCAGAAAAGCTAAGCATTGTCTTTTCCAGGTAATATGCAGTATTAAGCTTTCATACTCAATTCTCTAATGTAATATTCTTTTTTAACCATGATGACCAGCTCATTTTGTTGATTCCAGTGAACAGCTTTATTTTATTTAACATGACTACAGGTCTATGGAGGGCAAACATTAATAGTGTTCAGTACAGTTTGCTATCTACAAATCATGCAAGAAAACAAATAGAGAAATGGAAAAGCAAATGTATGTTTTGTTCTTACAAGTTCATCCCATTATAAAGATGTATTTTAGTAGTATGCCCAAAGCATTATTGTGTATACTATTAGTTGTGCAAAAGCTTGGCAGTTTGGATCATACATATTTTGAAGTTGGAAAAAAAATAGCACTGCTAATGTGCTAATAAAATCAATGTAATTATGTATTTGTTTTTGCGTTTTCCTTGAAAAGATGAGGATTTCCTTGGAAATCAAATGTCAGAATGGAATCCCATTCTATCATTGAATTGAAACATGGTACTACCAAATACACACCTAGGGCACCTTACTTAACTGAAAACAATAAAGGTGACATAAATACTCCTTGATACAAACTTGAACATACAGTATTTATTTACATAACGTATTTCCACTGCTACTCTAGAGAAACCCGATTCTAGAACAGTCTACCTGGATATACAGTATATACTCTACTGGTGTTGTGACCGTCACTAGACTAAAAATGGGTGTGGTTTAGTTTCTGTCAAGTCACCCTGTATCATCTGATGAGAGTTGCCCTGTGTGAGCCCACACAGTTAACCCTCTAGGGCCCTTAAACCTTACACTACCATAGCCCCACACATGGGGGCTATATATATATTTATATATAAGCAGTTAGGTCTGGAAATAATTGGACACTGACACAATTTTCATAACTTTGGCTCTGTACGCCACCACAATGGATTTGAAATGAAACAACCGAGATGCAATAGAAGTGCAGACTTTTAGCTTTAATTCAAGGGGTTGAACAAAAATATTGTATGAAACGTTTAGGAATTGCAACCATTTTCATACACAGTCCCCTTATTTCAGGGGCTCAAATGTAATTGGACAAATGAACACAATCATAAATAAAATGTTAGTTTTTAATACTTTGTCAAGAATCCTTTGCAGGCAATGACTGCTTGAAGTCTGGAACGCATGGACATCACCAAACGCTGGGTTTCCTCCTTTGTGATGCTTTGCCAGGCCTTTACTGCAGCTATCTTCAGTTGTTGTTTGTTCGTGGGTCTTTCTACCTTAAGTTTTGTCTTCAGCAAGTGAAATGCATGCTCGATCGAGTTGAGATCATGTGATTGACTCGACCATTGCAGAATATTCCACTTCTTTGCCTTAAAAAAACTCCTGGGTTACTTTCACAGTGTGTTTTGGGTCATTGTCCATCTGTAAAGTGAAGCGCCGTCCAATCAACTTCGCTGAATTTGGCTGAATCTGAGCAGACAATATATCCCTATACACTTCAGAATTCATCCGGCTGCTTCTGTCTTCTGTCACATCATCAATAAACACTAGTGACCCATTGCCATTGTAAGCCATGCATGCCCATGCCATCACACAGCCTCCACTGTGTTTTACAGATGATGTGGTATGCTTCAGATCATGAGCCGTTCCAAGCCTTCTCCATACTTTTTTCTTCCCATCGTTCTGGTACAGGTTGATCTTAGTTTCATCTGTCCAAAGAATGCTGTTCCAAAACTGGGCTGGCTTTTTTAGATATTGTTTGGCAAAGTCTGGCCTTTCTATTTTTGAGGCTTATGAATGGTTTGCACCTATTGGTGAACCCTCTGTATTTGCTCTCGTGAAGTCTTGTCTTTATTGTAGACTTGGATAATGATATGCCTACCTCCTTGAGAGTGTTTTTCACTTGGCTGGATGTTGTTTTGTGAATGGGTTGTTTTGTGAATGGGTGATGTGAATGGGTTTTTCTTAACCATGGAAAGGATCCTATGATCATTCACCACTGTTGTCTTACGTGGATATCCAGGCCTTTTTGTGTTGCAGAGCTCACCAGTGCGTTCTTTTTTTCTCAGAATGTACCAAACTGTTGATTTGGCCACTCCTAATGTTCCTGGTATCTCTCTGATGAATTTTCTTTTTTTTTGTAGCCTAAGACTGCCCTGTTTCACTTGCATTGAGAGCTCCTTTGACCGCATGTTGTGGGTTCACAGCAACAGCTTCCAAATGTGAATGCCACACCTGGAATCAACTCCAGACCTTTTACCTGCTTAATTGATGATGAAATAACGAAGGAATAGCCCACACCTGTCCATGAAACAGTTTTTGAGTCAATTGTCCAATTACTTTTGGTTCCTTGAAAAAGAGGGAGCTACATATTAAAGAGATGTCATTCCTAAACCCTTCCTCCAATTTGGATGTGAATACCCTCAAATTAAATCTGATAGACTGCACTTTAAGCTCATATTCATTATTTAACTGTAAATTGAATTTGTTTTGGTACACAGCCATAATAACAAAACTTGTATCAGTGTCCAATTATTTCCGGACCTAACTGTATATGTCTGTCACGTAACGGTACTAAGCAGACCCCGCAAGTTCATTGGATCGCCAACCCAAGACACGGAGTTCAGAAACTATGTTTATTTGCAAGGGCAACATAATGGAAGCATACAAACATACACAAAACAAACAATTATCCACTTTGTGGCCCACCTCCCACCGGAAAAGGATTGGACTTTTCCCGACAGAGTAAGTTACCAGCAGGTGGTGCCATGGGTAGCCGCTATAGTTCCTCCTTTTCTAGGTTGGGGAAACAGTCCATTATGGGGTACAGTAATATCCTGGTCAGCGAGTGCACAACGGATATAAACAGTCCTTGGTGCAATTACCGGTAGAGGCTGGTCCCGCTAGTCCGGGGACTGGCCTCAACTGGATAGATGTGCAAGGATTAAAGGTACCAGCTCTCTGCGGCCGGAAAAAGCTGATGGCTGAAGAAATTCTTCAAAAAGTCATTTGTAGCTTTGGCTTGGTTTCTTGGCTCAGGACGCACCAGAGCGTATGGTTTACTCTGAGCCTTATATAGCTACATTTGGATGAGGTTAATCATATTCCTTTTCTCAATTTTCCAGTACACAGTTTCTGCAGCACTGTGCTACTGTGTGTATTGCGTGCTTTTGGCTGGGCATTGATGTGGTATTTTTTGGGTACAACCTTTATCAAATTTCGGTTGTCATCTGTTCATTCCACCTACAGCATTATATATGTATCTCATGCTATGACACAGTCTATGATGTCTGTTTACCATTATAGCCATTAGTGTTACTCTTCCACCTAATTTTTTGCTTCTATGTTTATCAGAATTGTCAGTTTGGAGACCCCCTCCTTTTTTTAACATTTCTCCCCCTGCTTTTATCTCATATCAATAAATTTGAGTATATATATCTGTTCTTGGTATACCCGTGTGCTTGCTTTATGGATACTTTTCTGTTGTGTGTGTGTATATATATATCTATATATATATATATATATAGATAGATAGATATATATATATTGCATGTTTATTGTGCTCTTGTATGCGCATGGAGCTTTCTCATTGTGTAGTGCATGGCATGCATACTGTATGTGTATGGTGTGTGTGCACATTTGTGTATTGAGTTTGTGCCGCCTGATTCTTGGGCCAGTTGGTTGGGCTTGACCCTCAGACTAAAAATTGCCAGCCAGCCCCTGTTCCAACTTAAAGAGATCAATTTTTACTCTTTTGACAAAATGTTGACTTGACTAATTTCTATTTTCTGTAGTAGACTGTTTTTTTGCTCACATTTACCCTCCAAAAACTATGCTAATATCTATTGACTGATGTGCAAGGATATTTTAAGTACTATATAATAGAATCTGACCCTCAGACATTCTTTGTAAATCTGTGTTAAATGACTTTCTCATTTTGTCATTATTATTTCAGACATATTTTTTTATTGGAAGCCTTTAAATAGTAATGTTGTTTGTTGCTTAACTTTCTGTGACATTTACCACAAATAATAATAATAGACTCAATGTCAGGTATCAGCATGGTCAGTTGTGCTTATTTAGGGATAATGGGTAGTCTGAATTATTATCTCAAGATGATGACTTGTGGACGTGTAGACTTGACAGGTTGTTGTGTGACAAGCTGTATCTTTCCGACCATATTTGCTCTGCATATTTAGGTGATAATGTCCAAGCTGACAATCTGTTATCGTCTCTGCTAGTGCACTAGAATCATTTATATGCATACCCAATGTCAATAATGCAGCTGAAGTAATTCTGTATGCCAACCAACATGAAATATCTCAAGATTCCCTGGTTATTTATTCACACCCAACACACACAAATAAGACATATTCTATTTTTGCAGAGATACACACACAATCTCTCATAAATACATTGCGTTATAAAAGGATATCATGTCAAAAATTATACATTTTTAAGTAAAGAAGAAACACAACTAGTAATTGATTTGCATGGTTTTAAGAACAAATAGATTAATAGATGTTTTGCAAGTTCTGTATGGCTAAATAGTTATACAAATGTTCAACTAAGTGTAAATACAATGTGTTTTATACTGTAGTCTAAGAAACATTTAATTTAATAATGGTGTAGCCCCTTTACCCCCACCCTAAGTGAGATCTGGTCTGCTACTAGTGTCTTTGATATAAGATGGTGCATACATGTGAGGTAACAGGAGGGCTGAGCACCCCTGCATTGGTTTGGAGATCATCAGTACAAGTTTATAGGGTGCTTTTGTTCATGGTTGCAGTGCCTCCAGACAGCGAGGATCCTCTGGGATGGTAGGATGGTCCAGACTGACAACTTCCTTTAGCCCAAGACAGTGAATCACACTTGCATATGGTTCCATGTTATTTATTGCATTGGTTAAGATCTTACAGCAGGTGCATCCCTTTTCTTGCTTCCCCTAAGAAGGTCACTTCAAGGCTTGAGGCCCATCCAAATTTCCTCCTGAATGGTGCTCCTCCTGTGTCCCCTTGTGGGGCCAGGAAAGTTGTTGCTCACTCCACAGGGGGACGAAAGAGACACACCCACTTTGGGGAGAGAGACAGTTTATATACCCTGGGTTTGGGCTTGTAACCCTGCCCCATGGCAGGTCTGATACTGACAGGTCATCACAATCCAGCATGTGACCCCGCCAGTACCTCCCTAGGCTGACACTCTATGGCTGTTGCTAGGCCTGCCTTTGGATACACTTACTGCATCAAAGGCTGCAATAGCAAACAAGGCCTTCTGAGGAATTGCCCCCTCCAGTGCCTGACCCTAGCAGGACTAGGGACCAGAGGAAAGGGTAGTGGCCGGAGGCTAGGCTACAATGGGAAACACCATTGAGAATGGTACTGTAGTTGGGATATTGGTGGGTTTGGAACCTATGCTAATCTTATTTGGCCTCTATTTCAACATGCTTGGAAGCTGCTTCTCTGTGTCAAGGAAGCTTCTAATCTATATTCATTTCAATATGGCTCACATGTTGCCCTGACACAGAGAAGTGGCTTCCCAGCATATTTATTTAGGACTTTTGTGTTACATTCCCAAACTGGGTATAGAGCTATCTTGAAAATGTGTCTTAAAGTCAATATTTTGTGTTAATTTTGTCCATAATGTATCAGCGAAAAATTATAAACATAATTTGATGGATCAGAAAGGAAAGTTACTTAATACACATACAGTACACTGTATGTAAATAGGAAGCCTCTATTTCAGCATATCTTGCTATCATTTTAGTCAGTTATTGTGTATTCATCTTCAGTGTTCTCAATGTTGTGGGAACCTGCGGTTCAGATTCTTACCCGGCAGTGAGAAATTCTCTGTGTTGAATTCCATTTGGCAGAACAGGTCTCCTGTAGGCAAGTGCAGCTCTGTCCCTGGAGCCACAGCATTTTGCTTTTCTTCACCCGGCTCTGGGGACAGTAAGTCTGACTACATCTGTAATTCGATAGAAAAACACTGTGTGGTGCTCTAAAAAGTTAGGCAGATCTTGAAGATAATGACTTTATAAGTGCATAAACGTCCTCAATGGAAACAACCCCTCCAATGGCTTAAGGAAAATGCAAGTGCAAATGAAAGTCCCAATAAAGATGTAGTAACTGGTAAATCCCACTGAGCACTGCAGATCCGAATTCAACACTCTCTGGTGTCCAGTCTAGGTAAACATCTAATGTAAAAGGGTATCATAAATGTTTTTATTTATTTAATATCTATGAATATTTTGTAGTTTCTTTTAAAAATTTTATTGATTTGTGTCAATATAGTTTTGTTTTTAAGTCTTGTTTGTAATTTTACTACCAGAGTATGTATTTGTTAATTTCGTTTGTAAATAAAGTTTTTTTACTTTGAATATCGACTCAAGCTCGCCGACGTCACATACCCCATTAATTTGACACACCAGGAAGTGGAGGGGATTGGTGACTACGGCGCGCAGACTCGGTATTTAAAACACTCTAGTAAGTATTATGTTATTCACCTTGATAAAGGGCATGTAGCCTGAAACGCGTAGGTGTGGGCTCTGTACCTATGTCTGTCTTTTTCACGATGATCCATTAAAACCAGCATTTTTTCTACCATATGAACGCAATCTCTGTAATTTCTTTATACTCTGGATGTAGTGCTCTGCTTTTCTCTTTGTTTTTTCCTACATCTGTAATTCTCCAGATAGATTTAATATATATACCTAAGACATTTTAAAAAAAAATATGTATCAGACTTGACAAATAAGTTTATTACATTTCTTGAAAATACAAAACTGTTTATCAATTTAATGAGTTGTTTAATTATGTACAGCATACAGCCTGCTTCCTAAATTGCTCCCAAATCATTTCAATATATTCTTCCTAACAAATATAACTATATTTGTTAGGATGACTATATTTTTATAGACAAATATGACTATAAAAAAAAGAAATTGAAAATATTATGTGATATACTTATGACCCAAAAATTCACTAATTTGGAGAAGTATATCGGGCACATGCATCGAGCGCCGGTATGGGTTATTGCACCTGTCCTGTGGTTAACTCCCATTCAAGTCAATGGAACTTACCTCCAGAACTGGTGCAATAACCCGTACTGGCACTTGGAAGCAGGAAGGGTTAACCAATTCATTAGCTTAGCGGTAGTAACCGCTAAGGTAATAAAGAGAGTAACCCCTCCCGCAACCCTCCAGGTTTGCCTGATCACCCACCCTGGGGCAACTACAACCTTCACCCACCCCCTCTACCACCAAAAAATACTGGTATTGGTGGTTAACCCCTTCATTGCTTTAGCGGTTAGCCACTAATGTAATGCAGCTCTGTTTTAATGTTTATTTTTACTACATAGAATAGATGCACTGGGTCTCCAAAACTTAAAAGCTTGAATTTCAGGTCCAGGGACCCCCTGTTTCCTGAGGTACAGGCTCCAGTATGGGGTGCCAGTATCTCCTGCAAGTTTAAATGTACCAGTCACGTGACACGGGGCATTGAAACTTGCAGGAGATACCGGCACCCAATACGGAGGCATGTACTTTGGGAAGCAGAGGGTCCCCGCACCTGAAATGAATGCAATTCAGCTCTGGAAACTCCCAGCTTCAATCCGATGTAGTAAAAATACAAATTAAAACAGCGCGACTGCGTGTAAGAGCTGTGCAGGGAGATGCAGCGTCTCTCAGACTGATGGAGGGAAATAGCACGTTCAGCTCATTTCACTTGTAAAGCAAATACAAACTAGTGCACTGTATCACTTTTTGTAATAAACGGTATAGAAAATGTGTTTGCTTTAGTGCATACCGTGAGCTAGGAACATGCCAACACGTTCAATGTTGCAATCAAATCTACTAGAATAGGCCCCTATGACCCTTATTCTGTAAGGTGTGATGAGACAGGTGATGTGCTATCACAGAAAAAGCCCCATTAAGGTCAATGGGACTTTTCATCTGATAGCACGTCATCTACGCTATTACACCTTACAGAATTTACCCCTATGACTCTTCTTTACTTATAAAAGTTTACAGAAGGTTATCCCTTTACTATTTCTTTCCCTTGTTTTTTTTTTTTTTTATTTCATTTTCCAGTGACATTAAATTTGACACCAATTCATGCAAATGTGTCCCAAGATTCTGTAGTGTCATCATGACGTCAGTATTAGTTTGTTCAATGGCAGTATGAAGAGAGCAGCAATTTTATTATCCTCGCAAGAGGCAAAAGCTGAAAAAATAAATGGCTTGAGAATGGCACCAGAGGCTTGTCATTTGGCCTCGAGAAGAATCACCAAGTGAAAAACATTTCAAGAGAATGAAAAAAAATATTGCTATGGATTACAGATTTAACAGCCATTATTGCCCCGACAGGCGCATTGCAGCGAGACACACACAATGCGTCTCCATTGTCTGTTTGTGAGGAGCGTGCAAAAAAGCTAGTGCAATAACACATGCCACATCTGTAATTTGTGTCAAGAGAGTCGATGAGGCAAACTCTAATATTGTTAAGATTGTGGATCGCTTGTTTGTAACAGGGTTGGAGCTTTGGGGAATTGGTAATGGTAAGTTATACGTCTTTGATAATGTGGGGAATATTACTAAATGGTTCTCTGCAATTATACACTATATGGCCCCATGCAAGTGAATGGTCAATAAGGTGTTTTCCGTTATCAGCAGGTGTCTTTTGGAATTGAACCACTTTCTATGCATTTAAAAACAATAAAATAATTATAATTAAACTGGAAGTAAAAAATGGCATGGAAACTTGTATTACATTATAGAAATGGGTGTAAGTCATTATTCCATAATGATTAAATTAATTTAAAAAAAAAAAACAGATTTCTGTGAAGTTTGCTTGCTATGGTCATAGGTAAGATAGAAAGATTAAAAAAGAAGCGGCTTTCCACACCTGCCTGTTTCCCAGAGGAAGGACACAGATAAGATAGAGCCTCAGTTTGAGAGAATGTACAGTATGTAGGGGATCATCCACTGTGGTGATGTTATCTTACATGAGGCCATTTTGCTAGAAATGCAGATAGCACATTTCTGCTTTTATGCATAGGTTAGACCAGGGATGTGCAAAAGTTTTTAACCTGCGCCCCTCTGCCTGCTTACCTCCTGGCTCGCACCCCCCTCCTCCTCGTCTCCGACGTCAAATAACGTCACGGGTTATGTGCCATCACGGTGCCATGGCAACGGCGTCAAATTACACTGTGGGGTCATGTGACGCATCACCAAAGACCATGTAGGAGAAGCTGCAGAGGCCTCGAGCGGTCCCCTGGCATTTAATTTAAATGCCCTGGGGGAGAACGTGATACCTCCGTAGCCACCACGCCTCCCAGAAAATTCTCACGCCCCCCTGGGTGGCACGCCCCCCACTTTGCGCACCGCTGGGTTAGAGTGTAAACTCACAGTGATTTTGAATAATTGAACGTCGTCATTGCTCTTTTTCTCTACTCTACACACTGCTGCAGTACTTATTGGCACTGATTGTGAATAAAGTATTTATTACACAGCATTCTTTTTCAGAGCAATAAGGCTTTGCCTAAAGGAAATTCATACTCAAACCCTGTGCAGTAAAATAGTAGAGCATAGCGCAGGGTTTGTGTATTTATTTTTAATTATTTACATTTTGTAAAACAAATATGGCCTCAGAGTACTTTATGTATGGAGAATATGTACTACACAGGTATAGTGGGTTATATCCAAAGGTGTACCTTGACGTGGAAACAGGATCAGCCAAAAAAGTGAACTAAATGACCTATACTTATGAGAAAAAATATATAAATGTATTAAATAATTTGTCATATCGGATGTACATTGTGGCTTCTTTGTTTACTGTGATAACTCATGCGAGTTTATAAGATACTTTATATTAATTTTCCAATTCTACTTTTCATAAATTGAGACAATTGAGCACTCAAAAAAGGAAACAACAAAAATTGGAAGGATAAGCCAAATCAAATTTAATATTGTGGTAGAGGGGTACAGGGAAATAAGTGGGTGGCAATGTTTCAGGGGGTCAGCCCCTTCTTCAGGCCTGTTCCCAAAGATCCAAGAGATCAGAGGTACTTTTCTTAAATCCTGAGATAAAAACCTCCCTGATAGTTGGGAAATATGTGTGATCCCTACAAGGTACAATCACTACAAAGCAAAATCAACCCAAATAGGCTCTCTAATTATTGACACCTGAAATAAGTATAGTCCAGTACTTTGCCTAAATATTGCACACAAAACTGCCTGATAATCTAGGGTGTTACTGAATTACTGCAAAAGTGAAAGCCGGCGGCACCAGAGACAGTGTTTGCTGCAGTAGCGCTGTGGAGGTTCCATTTTTCCGAATGGAACTCCCTGCAGCGTGAATCCTCCGGTGATGGGACCACCGAGATCACATGACTGCGGGTGACTGCGGCACTGAAGACAGATAAGCTACAGCTGTATAAAGAGTGAAAATGCAAATAATAAATGAAACAAAGGAGGAATTTGGTATATTTATTTTAGTTTTGTTTATTGGCATCGCTCTGTAGAATGTTTTGATGATGATACCCTGCCAGCTGTAACTTTGAATAATGTTTCACCTAACAGTGGGTCTAAGTGTGAAGGGCAGCATTAGCTACTGGGCGATGGGTATTGGTGGCTTACTCTTGGGAGTCTTTGGGTGTTGCAGGGACCAGCTCGTTAGTTGCATGTGCCGCCAGATGTAGGTCATAGCTTGCCTTTGTGAGTCCTAATATTCATTTAAGGACATGCTGGCAGGGTGGGGGGGGTGTATGTGTGTCCATATGGTTAATAACGTGTTGTTTGTCAATAAAGCTGCTGCCATTTTTACCTCCAATGGTAGCCGCACAGTTTTCTGTGGGGGGGGGGGATAATGTTTTGAAGTGTTAACTGGAATGAATGATTGCTCGAAGGCTCAAAGGTGAAAAAAATTAGACAAATATTGGCAAACACTCTAGAGTAGGCATGGCCAACTCCAGTCCTCAAGGGCCACCCACAGGTCAGGTTTTAAGGATAGCCTTGCACAGTTTTTTTTAATCATTTCTTCAATTAGTGAAGCAGAGCTACCCTTAAAACTTGACCTGTTGGTGTCCCTTGAAAAGTGGGGTTAGCCACGCCTGCTCTAAATTATTGACAAACATTGGCAAATTTCACCAAATGTTATAAAATAAAATTTAAAAATATTATTCTTTGTACTATTCGATTTGTTCGATTCTAAATTGACAAAAAAACTTTCACATTAAAAAGGCTTTAAACATCATTAGAGTTTTTGTAGTACAGATTCATATCTGATGTTTTAAAAGCTGTTCCATAACGTACCTATGACTTCATGGAATTGCTGTTTTTTTAACCAATTTATTATGTCCCTTCAAATGAGGCTATTTGTTCCTTTAATATTTCACTTAAAATGGTGCCTTCGTTTAATCAGCAGTTCCTTAATTGGGAAACAAACATTGGTCGTAGTGAAAATATTACATTGCTGAGGCTATTACTTGATTGCAGCTCAAATACAGTATATGTTTTAACAGGGCCTGCCAATGTTTCTGGCGTCTCTTGTCCATTAATCTAAAAAAAGTATTAGGGAAAAGGAAGACAGTTGGTTTGTTCAACTATAAATACCTGCCATCCATGTAAAAATAAATATGTGGGGGTCACTCAGAAATATTATAAAATAAATCATCTTTGATGATAAATTTGATTTATGGAGGTATTGCAATTTATATTTATTAAATTACCTGCTTGAGAAAGGAAACCATTACCCTGAGCACTGAGAAATATTATCATATTTATAGCTTTATTTGCCAAGCAACTGAAACATATGGTGTACTGTATTATGGAATGTCGAGTTTCAGATGCCCTCATTTTTCTTGATATTATATAATAACACCTCTTTTTAATATGCTATTAGATCTCTTCACATATTGAAGTGATTGTAATGTCTCCCTTTCAATGCTACCACTTCTTTCCTTAAATGTTTTGCCATTTTTACCTTTGGGAGGAAATGGGAATCATATTCCAGTTGATCTTTTCTTAAGATGAAAGTGAACTATTTCATGCACTGTCCCTGAATGAAGCAGAAGCTATTTTCACATGCTGGTATAACATTGTCAGAATGATCATAATTGCCAAAGGCATACATATCATGTTTAATTTTGTATTTATTACACCATATCAAGCTTTTCAGTTTTTATTTTTATTCTCTTTTCTTAACTTAAAAATACAAGGATTAAATACAGTATATGCCATATCTGCAATACAGGGCAAGTATAAAATATTGGCATTGTATATAGATGAAAACCTTATGGGATTGCACATTATGTAGGATGAATATCTGTGATAGAAATGCTATTAAGGGAATTTTGAATAGCTAGTAGGACAGTGATGATGGATAGAGGGTAAAGGGAGAAATTGGCAAAAAAATCAGTTGTTTGGTCGACTATGAATTGCTGCTTTCATTGTAAAATAACAAACATTAACAGTTGAAGCTTTTTGTTCTGCCAGATATTGTTGCACTGCAATATACTGCAGGACTGTCAGGAAAGCTTAATTCTTAGGAACCCATTCCTCATACTGTAGCTCAAGTGTTGTCAGATCCTACTATGATTATTTTGACAAGTGATAAAGTTCTACTTCTAGTTCCTTTGAAGTACAGTACTCTGGTACGCATCAATGGTTTGACCCTGCAAAATGGTACCTCATTTATTTAACAGTAAAGCGACAACAAAATAATAGGAAACTCTGCACCGCATCCAGCCTAATCTTATCTAATGTCACATTTGTCAATGACATATTTTAGGCGTTTAGAAGTTTGTAGGTTGACACAATATGTCACAATGGATGATAATGGTGGTAGGTCTGCCCATATCATATTGAAGGTCTGCCCTAAATATTGCACCTCTGTGTGCACACACGAATGCTTAGCTGTTTCTAAGTGTTTACAATTGATTGCTGATGATGAACTTTCCATTATATAATTTAAGCTAGAATGTGTGTAAAGCGTAATAAAAAACTACTCTTACATTTTGTATTCTATATAAGGCGTTTGCTCTGGAAACCACTTTGCTGTTAGACAGTGTGAGAAGTTATAACTTTTCCTTGTATATGTCTAAACTACTTAGCATATTACCAAAAATAAAAAGATTTCAGAATTGTCATGATTTTTTTTTTTTCCTAGGGAACGATTATTGAGAGCCGAAAGATGAAAGCTCCTATTCCACATTTGATCCTCTTATACGCTACCCTGACTCAGAGCTTGAAGGTTGTGACTAAAAGAGGTTCTGGTAAGTGCTTTTTATTCTTTTTTTGAAGCTCATGCTGGTGGTGGGAATTGTGTATACAACAGCTTAAGTGAATAGGAAAATGTCTAATGGTTATTATTGACAGGATGATCGATCTGGTGTTGTGTTAAAGTGGAAGAAAATAAGTATTCGATAGTATTGATGGGCATGCTGTTGTGGACAGTTTTAAAACATCATTTGGGATAAAGGCCCACTATGGGTAAAAACAATACTCAAGGTTAGAGAATTATTCCTAAAAGTGCAGTACTATATCTATGAAGGTTGAAAAGGCAATCCAAGTGGTAATTAAAAAAAATAAAATATATATATATATATATATATATATACTGTATATATATATTGTTTTGTTTACATATATACAGCATACAGCCTTTGATTACCTGTATTGAAAATGATTTACCTCAACTGTGGATCTATTCGTTCCCCATAATCAATCAGCAAAGATCCTGCTTCCCAGGGTTTACTAAATTGCTGCCTTTCAGTTTCAATCGATCCTTCAGTGAGTGTAACTCAGCAGATACAGTGTATCCTTAAATGACTAAGGTAACATTATCTATTGTTACAGTTTGTATCTCAAACTGCTGTGAATATTTTGAAACACAAATGATCACAAACAGGAAAGTGTTACAAAGTTCTTGCACTGCTGGGGTGGTGGCTATACCCTGCTATAGAAATCAAAGGAGGCTCAGTATATTGAAACTCATTAAAAATGGCATTAAGAATTTTTTTTTTTTAAATGTAGTAACTATTATCAAATACTACAGAACTGACTTATTTAAAAAAGCACATGTAAGATATTGCTTGGATTGCTCCTTTAAGGACTACATAAATGACATTTGGGGCTTGCAAATAAAGGCCACAGTTTTAAACAGACTTCCAATAAGTAAGACATGACTGGCCTATTGTTGTCATTATCACTTAATATCAGCCATCTTACTAAATGAAGTAAATACTGCACTTTAATGAATAACTCCCATAGTGACTCAGAGTAAAGATCAATCATATTATTCGGTGCCCAGACATGGATTAGGCTCATAATATTTTATATTCGCTTAATGAAACATGCTTATTTGCAGGCTAATGTAACATTAACAATTACCTTTTTACAGTAAAAGCTTTTCAGGAAAAAAAAATTCAATATTGAATTGTGCTTTTGTTTCTATGGATGTCTGTCTGACTAAGGAGTGTGAAAATCAGAAATCCAATGACTGTTTATCTTTGTAATACAGGATTGAATGTTTTGTAGCACAAAAAAATCTGTTGAGACCAAATTCACATAGGTAAAGTAGGTGTACTGTATATGGGTCATTATAGATAATTTCACAGCGTAGGTTATCAAATGTCAAACCACATTTATTCCATGTAAATATAAAAATGTCACAGCAACACATAGCATATTATACATAGACACACTCCAATGCGATTTTGTATCAATGAATTGAAAGCAACATTGTTTGCTATAACTTTCCATTTTTGTACAATCTTTGTCCAAGTTCTGGTTACACTGACATTCTCAATTGCTTAATGCAACAAGTTCAAGACATTATCTGATCTATCAACATACAGTACTATATCAAGTACCTCTCAAATAGGATTTTTTCTGTAAGGACTCTTTTTCTTATTGTGCCAAATGCTTTACATATTTATATATATACATACATATATACATACATATATATATATGTAGCGGTATCAGTACCGTGTTAGCCGAGTTTCAATAATCAAAAAATAAATAGATGATACCGTTCTGTGGCTAACGAAATGCTTTTATTTGTGCGAGCTTTCGAGATACACTGATCTCTTCTTCCGGCGATGTTACAATGAATGAAACAAGCAAAAGGTATACTTAACAACAGTGTCTATTGGAATGTTATCTGTGCTGGTCCTTCCCCAGGTGTGGATGCGTGTTATGGCTAGAGGTGTCATGTATGTGTATGTATGTACATACATATATGTACATACATATGTGTGTATGTATGTATGTAAAAAATTAGCTGCACTCCTCAGTATAAACCTCGATAAACATTTCTGTGCACAGTAAAGAGAAAATTCAAGATACAATAACACCTACAAAAATGAAATGAATAACAACACCAGAGTAATTTAAAAAGAAAATAAAGGGATTTAAACTAGACATACACCACAGGTAACCCGACGTTTCAGTTCTTCTTCAGGGATACTTTTGGGGACCGAGTCTTCAGGTTTATTGCAATGTATGTATCATTAAAATCACTTTATTTTCTTTTTGAAACTACTCTGGTGCCCGGTCTCCAGCTGTACACCAGATTCCAATTGCTGACTACCATGGATATAATGATCACGCAAGAAACTTTCATCCAAAAGTAACGTTACTCCTATTGGGTATTCACTGGAACTACCAAAGATTGATCTCTATTGTGACATTCTACATTTCTCAGAAGGAACTGTGATTTTCTCCAGTGCGTTGTGTTCTGGTGGCATGAATACTGTGACCCTGTGGGTAGATTTTACAATTATTCACTTCCATGATCAATTATTCATAGTGCTGAACTTGGCTGCCCCCCTTTTTTTGTGTTTGTTTAGTATGTGTACCCAGTAGGGACTACACTAATATCCTACCTCTTAGGGAGGGATTTTACCATAGGGGTTAAGGGAAGTACCTTTGATTTTATTGATCTTTGGGAATGGACCTGAAGAAGGGGCTCATCCCCCTGAAACATTGCCCCTCTTATTCCTTTGTACCCTGTGTTCCCTGTCTTTCTCTCGCCTCCTTCCCCTTACCCAGTCTTCCCCCCCTTCCATCGTGTTGCATTCCATATAATTATACCTTTTTAGTGTGCATATTTGTTATTCTCGTCTACACGATATATACCTCACGTACATTCTGCATTAAGTGTACATTGTGTATAGACTTTTTCTATATTAAATTCAATTTGGCGTATCCTCTATTTTTCCCATTCTTTCCTTCGACTGCTGGAAACTCCACTTTTTTTGTATATTTACTCTGATGCCGGTATTCATTTTTTTTGGAGCTGTTATTGGAGAGAGACAGAGACAGAGATCAGGGCCATACTTTACGATTCTTTTAACACAACGCATCAACACTGAGGCGATATTTGATGCAAAAGTCATCACATCTTTATTGCAACAAATCGCAAGGTGCACCATTTTTTTAATGCATGCAATATTTAATTCATTGCTTTAACAGGAGAATTGCGTCAGAAAAATCTCTCTTCCTCTCTCTCTCTCTCTCTCTCTCTCTCTATATATATATATATATATATATTTATATATATATATATATATATCCTCTATGAGATATGAATTGTAACGCAGATCAGACACTCACACACTGCATTGCCAGTTGCAACAAGCTGCATAGCGCCTTCACCCTTGCTGGCCATTGGTAGAAAGCCATGTGGAAGCTGGTTGCGGTTCATACATTCCCATATTGTCCTGCTTCAGTCCAGTTATGGTATTTATCTTCTCTTCCGTTCTACCTTGCAACAGCTAGAGGAACAACCAGGATAGTCCCACAAATCTTTCATTTCTTTCATTTCTATTATAATGCATCACCAATTCAAAGTACTTGTTTCCATTTAATAGGCACACATTATAGCATGTAGGCTACAGCCATACACTACAACTGGAGCAGGGGAAGTGACTTTTTGTACTGACATGTAGTGCCTACCAGACTGCTAAATCTTTATTGCAGAGCCAAACACCAGTATCTTTTAGGGTTCATTCACTGTCTGAATATTCTATCATAACAATATTTCCCGATGAAGCCAGGCTTTTTATATTTCACAATGTATTTTCTGTCTTATACATTTCCAGCTCTGCGTTTTCCTCCTCTCTCCAAAGCAATATTGGGTATTTTATTATACCTCAGAACTCTCATTAGATACAATATTAAGGTGCTATTGTAAACATAGGGGTCAATTTATCTAATTGTCCCTGCTGCAATGAAACTGGAGAGCTATTCGAGCAAAAAAATGTACCGCATTTATAAAAGTGAAGAAACTTCAGTAAAAATAATGGTCTAGATTTACTAAAAGTCGATATTTCCACGTTATAAACTTTCATTAACAAATATTGGGGTTGCAGTGATTTCTTTGGAATTCTGCCCTACTAAGAATTCTGAATTAACAAATGGGCTGCAATACTCATTCTCATTTACATATACCAAAAAATTCAAACTCTGCTTTGAATAACGCTAGTGATATTAATAAGCATTAACTCATTTAAATCGGTGTTACTCACCACTAGCAATGCAATTGTGTGTGTGTGTATTGAGGGTGGGGAGGAGCTGACGAAAGTTTGAGATATCACACTTTTCTACTACAGGGTTATGTATTAGGACTTTTACCAAAACACTATAGCAAAAAGGATTTAACTCCTTTCATGCCTGAGACTACCAATGCATTGCAAATTAATGCCTTTAGGCACCAATGTGCTTAACTTGCAACATAAAGACCCTATAAGTAAAATACTAAATGCCTAAAATCCATAAAGTACTGTATGTCCAAAATGTTAAGCTCTTGGCTTCCTAAGGTGTTAATGTATTAATAATTTAAACATGGTTATTATAATCTATTTTATAATTAATTATACAGAAGGTTAGATGGTCTTATCTTTAGAGATGGGCGAATCCACCCAAATCCATTTCCCTGGATTTTCTTGGATTTTCAATCAAAAATCCGTTTTGCGGTGTAAAATCCACAATCGGTTTTGGTCGATTTTAATCCACGAGGATTCATCAAAAAACGCCATTGGATATAACACGTGGACGGATTTGTAGAATCCAAATTATTGCTGAATCTGCGGATTGGATTCTACAAATCCTTGACTGGTTGTGGTATCCGCAGAGTGTATTGGTAATAATAAGAAAAAATCCACAAAATGTGAATCGCCCTATTTGAGATTGATCCGCTGAACTCCACAGACCAAAGGAACCAGCCCATCCGTTGCAGATCCAAATCCACCAAAAATATCCACCCATCTCTACTTATCTTTCCTGTTTATAGTGGAACAAAAAGAGAAACAGTGCAAAAAACCTCATGGTGTAGTATGTAAAAAATGTTTATAAATTAAACGGGTGGGTATTGCACGTACATCAATAAAAAGTATATATCAGCATGACATGTATAGGGACATGTTACCACTACAGCAGACTGCAACTGTGTTGGATCACGTTGGTTCAGCCCGGCAAAATGATCGGATCCCTTCTCTCTCTCTGGCAGCAGTCTCTGCTGTCCTTCCAGCTCCTTTTTCTGACAGATTTTCTGAGCAGATTCAGTTGATTTGGGGGGGGGGGGGAAGTCTGCAAAAAAGCGCAGACAGTTATTGATATTAAAAACAGGTGGAGGAAACCTCCCAACAACAGAGATCAACAAAGCAGACGCGACGCGACGGAGCCTTCTGATGACGTCATCAGTGTGTGCGTGGAGAGCCGATACCGGAATCAGTAAGGAGTTTCTCTTCACATCCACGGCATCAGTACACTCACTATACAGTGAGGACTATACTTAATCGAGTGGAAGGACTGCAGTGACTGCTGCCAGAGAGAGAGAAGGGATCCGATCGTTTTGCCGGGCTGAACCAACGTGATCCAACACAGTTGCAGTCTGCTGTAGTGGTATCATGTCCCTATACATGTCATGCTGATATATACTTTTTATTGATTTACGTGCAATACACACCCGTTTAATTTATAAACATTTTTTTACATACTACACATGAGGTTTTTTGAGCTGTTTCTCTTTTTGTTCTTGTATTAGTTATCGGTTTGTGGAACCATCCCACGAGCACGGCAGCACCTACCTCGATACAACACAGGTTTTATTATCTACTTGTTTAATTAACACAGTACTCAAGTTTGAGTTTATACACTGTTAATCACTTTGCACAGGTTTGGTTATAATACTTTAGCACTTTATCACATTTTTTTCTGAGCGCAGATCAACTTTTTCATTCTGTTTATAGTGGCCATTATATACACGAGCAAGGTTGGAAAAACATTTCACAACATTTTTTGGCAGTAGCCCAATAGCGCCTAGTATCGGTGTGCAGTGAGTAGCAACGGAATAGGTCAATTGCCTTTAATTCTTAATTTGCATACATTTGTAACTTCATTTGTTATACTGTTGTTAAATTAAGGAGATACATACTCATTTGCTTACTAATCAGTGATCATACACATTGGATGAATTAGACTGCTCTCCTATATATTTGCGTCCTGTGTAGTTAAAAAGGCAGGTGCAAGAGAGGTGTAAAATATAGTACACAGAGAGAACCCAAAGAAAGGGCTCAAAGAACCCCACTATTTGCACTCATTGCCATAAGTCACAACATAAAGTCTAAATAGCCCTCCTGTGGTCCAACAGCCAGATCCAAAACAGGGTTAATAAGAGCGACCAAAACAAAAAAGTTTTATTACATCAATAATTACACACTAAATGGTTAAAATGATAAAAAATATCCCACGGAGAAGGTACTGTATGGAGAAAAGAGAGTGAAAAGCTTCTGGATAGCTATATTAGGACTAATAGCAAAAACACTCTTTTCCCCTGTGATCCATTCGGTCATACCATAACCACTATCTCATAGTAGTGGGAGTACTCTTGTACTCTAAATGCAGACTAATCACTCAGATTTGTATTCACCCATTATTAGCTCTGTGTATGCAAACAGGCTTGGTTCAAGTGTACCTGAATCAGAGCTTGATAAACCCCATAGCTTACACTGTAAGAATAGGTATGTCTCCCAGGGCTGCAACACAACCTATGCTGGGTTAACTCTGATTCAATTAGACCAAAAATGTGGTGTACTAAGGAACAAATTACTACGATGTATAGTCGCTTGAAACCCTGCTGGTGCTCAGTTATAAGTATAAAAGAATCAGAGCTGGAAAACCTGCAAAGTCTATACCGTTGGAATGGGTATATCTCCCAAGATTATAATCTAGACTATGTCAGGTTAGCTCTGATTACATTCACCAAAACTTGGTATATCAAGGAGCAATATTGCCACATTGTGTAGTCACTATAAACGTAGCTGGTCTATTGATTAAAGCCACACTGTAGTTGCTATATCAAATTGCAATAATACACAAGCGCAGCCTGTCTAATAAGAGGCAAAGGTACGCCCTGCTATATATTGCTGTGTGTACACAAGGGGTTACAGTGAACCCAAATGCAAGTGAGTATAATACAAGCTGTATAGTTGAGGTCCGCATAGGACTCCTCCCCCTGATGAAGTATGTTAATCACACGAAACATATGTTGGCAGAGTAGGATGTCACGGAGTTGATGTCATGAAGGAGCGGTGATTCGTGCGGTCTATGCGGACCTCAACTATACGGCTTGTATTATGATCACTTGCGTTTTGGTTTTTCCCAATTCTTTACAGGAATACAAGAAAGGGTTAATAATGAGGATTTACGCAGGGATCAAATCAACAGGGAATGCCCTGGACCATAATTACATGGCCAAATGGGCCAGAGACTTAGGGGTAGAAATTGACAGAGAAGACTGGGAGTATATTTGGGATAATGCGGCCAAAACATCCATGTGCACGGTCAGCATAGAAAATATATACAAAATTTACCAATGTTATCTCACCCCAGTAAAACTAAAGCAAATCTTCCCAGACTCCTCTGACCAATGCTGATGGGCGGCCGATATGGCCCATATTTGGTGGGATTGCGCGGAAGTCCAGACATATTGGGAGATGATCCAGGGAATCATTGAGGAGACAATTAGTCATGCAATACCCCTGGATCCCCTGGTATACCTTGCGGCCAAACCAATAGAGGAAGAAAACTACCCGATCAGGTGCCTGATCTCACACATTCGGACTGCCGCCAGGTGCGCAATAGCAGCGACCTGGAAGAACCCATTTCATCCTTCCAGAACAGAGGTTGAGCGGAGAATAGGGGAAGTGATGCTGATGGATAGGCTCTCCGCCGTCCTTAGGCACTCAACTAAAAAATTCTATAAGACCTGGGGCCCCTGTTAAGGAACCTAAATAGCCCAAAGCTGGACACCCCAAGAGGGAATAAGAAGAGCTTAGACAAGACGAGGCATGGAGCTTAGATCTGGGAGAGGAATAGGAATAGAAATAGAAGTCACGAAAGAACAGACGCGAGACTGCAGAACCTGAGTGAGCCCAGGATCAAGATAATAAACTAATAAATAAGTTAATAAGTCAACAAGCTTAC